>NW_028261384.1:30506794-30669919 GCF_051295495.1 Thamnophis sirtalis | reverse complement strand
GAAGACTACCTGTATTGCATATCTCACACTTCAGTTTGTGTCTGGGTGTATTATGCATGGCACAACATCGGAGAACAAAATACACTAAGGTAGAAGTTTATCTATTCCAAGGATTAAACACTTTGCCTACTTGGTTAGAAGTAAGCCATATTGAATTCAACAAAACATAATTTCCATTGAGGATTGTAGCCTTAGTTGCATTTAGATATATTACATCTCAATTGCATTTAGATATATTACATCTCATGGCCTTTAAATATATTACATTTCAGGCAGTGGTGGGTTTCAATTTTTTTTAGAACCTCTTCTGTAGGTGTCGCCTGCTTTGTGGGAGTGGTTTGCTGGCCATGTGACTGGGTGGGAGTGGCTTGCCAGCCATATGACTGGGTGGGTGTGGCCAACTTATAAAATGTGGTGAAACTCACTTAACAGCGCTTTTGCTTAACAACCAAAACCAGTTAAGACTTTAACTCCCAGAATTCCTCCTCCAATCATGTTGGCTCAGAAACTCTGGCATTTGAAGCACGCAAGTCTTAAAGCTGTCAAGTTACAAGACCCCTGCACCCCTAACCCTTTAAAAGAACCCCCCCCCAGGGGTGTTCAAACTTGACCGCTTTAAGACTTGTGGACTTCAACATCCAGAATTCCTCCTCCAGTCATGTTGGCTCAGGAACTCTGGCATTGAAGTGTGCAAGTCTTAAAGCTGTCAAGTTACAAGACCCTTGCACCCCTAACCCTTTAGAAAAAAAAACCCCAGGGGTGTTCAAACTTGACAGCTTTAAGTCTTGTGGATTCCCAGGATTCCTCCTCTCAGTCTTCATCTTGATGATATGCGGGCAGGCGGGGGGAGGGAGTTGGAACTGGTTCTAAATGGCACTGTAGATTTGTGGAACCTCTTCTACAGAACTGGCAGGAACCCACCCCTGATCTCAGGTCACATGGATGTTTAATTTTTGACAGCAATTCCTGACCTATTTTTTAATAGATTTGAAAATATGATTTGGAATGTGATTTAAAAAATAGAAGAAAGAGTTATTTATTCCCATCTATGATGGTTTTAGTTTTTGTAAGTTTTAGATTTTATAAATGGTCCAGAAATGATACAAGGGCATTCATCAGTAACAGAATACTCCTTTCTGTTCATGTCTATGATTTATGCTATGTTCTTGCTGATATGATAGTCTTGTAGGGGAAGATTCATTTGCAATTTTCATGGGTGGAGTCCATTAATTCTAATCATACTGTTTCTTTAGATGAGTAATATGTCTGATATGTAATAATATATGAGGTTGAAATGTACATGGTGACTAATTATAAAAAAATGCTTATGCATAACAGGTATTATGATGGAATTTGAAAGAAGCTTGATTAAAACTTTTAATGAAATTTTCCAAGGAATTTTCACAAGTTTATAAACAAGTAATAAATCTTCATATTTGGAACTTACTAAAATAATTTTTTGCACGGCTATATCAACTTATTTTAGATATCTTGTTTACACATTAATATAGTATTTTATACCTATCAACATAATGAGTTTAGAAAGAGCCTTATATTTTGCTTTTCTAGATGTAACAATGAATCTATCTTATATGTAAGTAGTAGGTTTTATAAAATTGAGTATTTATAGTATATCAGAAAGACAATTAACAGTCTATTAGATGGGGTGCTGATTGAAGTCTATTTCAATAGAATTCAAGACTAGTTAGAATCTGTTAATTTTTACTCATTGAGTGCACTTTCTGAAAGAAATTAGAAGCTTTCTCAACCTTCTCCAAACTGGTGACCTTGAGGGGTATTGTACTGCAACTTCCATTATCCCCAGACAATGTGACCAATGGCTATGCTGATACAGATGATGAGAATCATGCTTTCCCATTTTGAGGGTACCAGGGTGGAGAAAAGTGATCTACTTATAATTATATATTTCTATATATCTAGGCTTTTGTAGAAAAACCATATAATTTAAGCCAACTACAATTTCCTTACGCTGATTATTTATATAGGTAACTGTTTTGTTCTAAAATCCATGCTAGTTGTAATAGTTTCTGATCTGGAAACTGTAACATTCATACCATTAAATGCCTTGCATGGTGATTGCTTCGGGTTGCATTGATTGTTAATGCCTTAAGCTATTTATTTTTCTGGAATTCAATTATTGAAGGGCAAAACTGAATAAACAATAGTCATCTGAAAATAAACTGATTGCAAAAGAACTATGAGAAAGCAACTGGAGTCTGTAGTAAAAATCTTAGAAAATTATAGCACAAAGACAGGTAGTCCTCAATTCCCCACCAAAATTAAGCCGAATTTTTCTGTTGCTGAGACATTTGTTAAGTGAAGTTTGCCCCATTTTTTCAACCTTTCTTGCCACTGTTGTTAAGTGAATTACTTCAAATGTTAAATTAGTAACACGGTTGTTAAGTGAATTTGTTTTCCCTATTGACTGCTTGTCAGAAGGTGGCAAAAAGTGGATCACATGAACCCCAGGACACTGCAAGTGTCATAAATAAAAAGTTAGCTGCCAAGTGTCTGAATTTTAATCACCTGACCATGAGGATGCCACAATGATCTTAAGTGTGAAAAATAACAATAAGCCACTTTTTTCAGTGCCATTATAAGTACAAACTGTCACTAAACAAACTGTTGTAAGTGTAGGACTACCTGTACATAGTCCTATAGTTCAGTGTTTCTCAACCTTGGCGACTTTAAGTCCTGTGGACTTTAACTCCCAGAATTCCCCAGCCAGCTATGCTGGCTGGGGGATTCTGAGAGTTGAAGTCTACAGGATTTAAAGTCGCCAAGGTTGAGAAACACTGCTACAGTTTGAGTCATTTTCTGTCATGATGAATTTTTAAGAAAACAAAACATATACTCTCTTTTGAAATCTGTTTTTAATATATTTTCAATATTTTATTTCATAGGGAAATATCTGTTTATTATGGTATGCAGTAATAGGTGAATATCTTTTTTTTCAAATGCAGAATGGAATAATACAGTATTTTGACTTTGTCAGTTAAAGAAATAGGAAGAAAAGATGATGAGAGGTTATAATATTTTTATATATTATAAATAGTTGATGATAGAACAGATACAACAATTAATGATAGTAGAATTTATTGTACTAGATGTAATATTTAAAATTTGATAGTTTGGTGTTGACCCTCTTACAATACTTTAAATCATACATTTTGTTAGTTGATAATTACCTTAAGAAGAATCATATAAATTCAAACCTATTTAGTCTAGAATATTTTTCCATCAAGATTTGAACATTATAGCACAACTTCCTTGAAGGTGCTCAATATCTGATGTTAAGCAAAATGCCCTCCTTCCAATACTGGACATTATACAGAGAGAGACATCTTAATTTAACAATCTTACTCTCTATGGATCATTTCATTTTGGAATGAGGAACTGCCACCATAAAGAATAGCGATTTGATTCAAAAGGAATTAATTGGGTGTGGAATCAAGTCTTTGCATGCAGCTGCTTTCCATGCAATGCTACAGTTTAAAACTATACATCTAGATTTCACACAGAATGATCTACAGTAATCTTTACTTGATTTGGCTTACATGCATATAGACCTGGTTTGATCAACAATACTGAATCCAGATCTCTCACTTTATAATTTTGCATATCAGAATAAATTATTCATAATATGAAGAATGCCCATTCTTGCTTTCCACAAGATAATTAGTGCAAAAGTTGCCTGAAATGTTCTTTAAAATGTGTTTTAACCTCTTAAATCACTATGTTTGAGAAGGCAAGGAGATCTATCATCCACTATTAAATGTTTAGGTAATCAACCATAGAAAAGAACAGTTAAAGAAAAATAAACATTCAGCTTCCTTCCTTTTTCGTTGAAATGCAGTCATTCAAAATTCAGTGAAAAATATTTATGTAAAACAAGCTTTGTTTTATTATAATATTAATCTTCTCAGCAATCCTTCTGTAATTTTGGTTCAGTGGACTGCACTAATCTTCTGAATAGCCAAATAATAACAGTTGTCCATACTTGTTTTCTTTGGTCAGTGCTAGTTGATTCAATAATTATTGTATGTAGGTTTAGTATAATCTGATGGAACAAACTGATACAAAAATCTTTTAGTTAAAAGTCCTCGTTAACTGATTGATAATGCTTTAACTTCTTACTTGGAACTGGTACTATATAACAGCAGCTGGGAGTTTCAATCTAGAACTGAGATTGAACAAAAGAAGAGTTGAGGTTTGCATATTCAGCTAAGCATGATTTGTTTTAACATGATTTGTACACTAAGATTTAATTAATTGGGTTCATCCAACACATTATGGTATAGGTGATGGTGTTATAAAACAGTTTGCCTGGTTCAGAGAAGCCAGCTTCTAATCACATTATGGTTTGATGAGATATGCCTTGTAACTATTGGTTTCAAGGAACATCATCAGAACTTTTTTATATCACCTACAATTGAAACTAAAGAGAGAACTCCGAAATGTTACTTTCTGTATTCTATTTTATAATCCATTGAAAGGAGCTTCAGAAGTTAATCCTTACTTATTTGTAAGAGAATCTTGAATTTTTAAAACATTTGAAACTCCTTGGAAATACTTCTCTTTCACCTTTCCCCTACTAAAAAAAGCCAAGGCTTATATATAAATATCTAAGCATACCATGTGCATAAGCATACTGGCATTCCAATTGTGTTTGGTAAGATAAATTCAGCGTACCCAGAGTTGGAAAATTAAATGTTTAATTAGTCATTATTGTCCAGAATATATAAATTTGGCACAAATATATCTCCCGGTTATGTAAGATAACATTCACTGCTTGCAGAAAACATGAAGTATATGCAGACAAAGGATAGAGTTTGCCAGGAACAAATGACATATTGAATCCAGGAAATTCCTGTGTGTAAAATTAGGAATATTTCCTGCTGTAATGCATCTGTAAATATTCTTCTGATTTTGATTATATTTGTTGCATCCAACACCACCTAACAGCTTGAATCTATTGGAATCTGCATTTATAGAATATGAATCAGAAGTGGAGCATTTCAAGCAAAAGTATCCCATATCAAATGGATACTGGTGCATTTGCGTGTGTGTGTGTGTATGTACCAAATGTTAAAACAAAAACTTTGCTTTTCATGTAATAAATATTCAGCTTTAAGTCTGCTCCTTAAGCAGCTGCCCAAAAGCCTGGTAGGTTTAATTATTTCTACTATTGTAGAAAAGGTATTGCTAAAATCAACTGTGCCTGATGGCAGCAATGGTTTCTAAATTCACAAAGATGCTGAGTGCGCAACATTTGAAGGAAAAGTTCTTTGTCATGTTCTTTCTATCTCTCTGTTAATTTCCAAGATACTGACTTTGGAAAATTAATTTCAGCTCCAAAACCATAGATCATTTGGTGCAAGATGTCATGTCATGTTGAGCTGATAAAAGAAAGCATTTATTTTATGCAAAAGTCCTTTTCAGAAGTGCATGTACCTATTTCCTATATAAATATGCTTAGAACAGTGTTTCTCAACCTTTAAGACATGTGGACTTTAACATGCTGGCTTGTTGAAGACCACAAATCTTAAAAGTTACCAAGTTTCAGAAACACATGCTTAGATTGTAGAAAGAATATTGTTATGGTAACCTTCTATGCCTCCTGCCGTATGTTTTGTAGTTTGTGGACCTGAAGGTAAAAATTTATCAGTTCCATTATTCTATTATCAAGGGTGATTTTAAGAAATATGTACTGTACTTATATGACAGTGAAATTCTATTTGTAGCAGCACTATAATATATTTAAGGCATTTCAGAGAATCCTAGTGTACTAAAATCAGAATCAAACTTTGTCCAGGATGTTATATGGAAATTGTATGGATTACATAGTTCTTAAATTTAAGGTAAAAAAGGATGCAGGCAGAAGAAACTGACTCCCTGTATATCAGGGGGTGTCAAACTGGCGGCCTGCGGCCCAGATGTGTTACATGCAGGCCACGCCCACACCAGCTCCGCGAATGGGAAAAACTTCATGAAACATGTGATGGCAATATGATGCAATGAGTTTGACACCTGTGTTGTATATCATTCTTTCTTCCCCACTCCTTCCCTTAGTATGTTTTTGGGAAAAGAGTTCTATTTAAATAAACATAGGTATAATTTTCAAGTGCTATTTTTTTTTTTTACCAGTAGCTATAAAGAAAAGTTTTGTCATGTTTTCCTGGAATACATGCCATGTGGCTTTGTGTTTTCTTATTGTGAAAAATATCCTTTGAGCAGAAATCTTTGTATCTTTGTAGTTAAAACATAGATGCTTTTCTCCTAGTGGTCATTACTCACAAAGGCTGGCATGTTTTTCACAAAACTGCTAAAGAAGTGTATTTGACAAACTACAGCCATATAAATGCGTTGTTTATAAGTGGTATTTATTGCAAAATTGGTCCTAGTAAACAATTAACAATTTAAACAATTTAGTTAAAACTAAAGAGATGTAATGAATTTGTCTTCTGTCTTTGGCAGGAGTAAAGTGTTGGTAGCTAGCTAACTTTGTAGCTATGTATTGAGAAATAAGGCAGCATGCTTAGAATTCTTCTCCCAAGCAATCCTGGTAACTGCATGATAGCTTACCTTGAAACAAGAAGGTTTCATGGCTGAAAAGGAGTTTTAACCAATATATCTTCAAGCATTAATCTATTAATTTGACTGCAAATTATCTACATATCATGTTTTCATTATGCCTCTCTATATCATTTTTGGAAATGTCTGGAGTTATTTGTAAACTGAATTCTAGATTTGGATATGCAGTAACTCATTGCCATAGGTTGGAAACCAGACTTTGCTCTCTAGTGGAAATAGACCCAAATCAGCAATAAAACATTCCAGAATTCCCAAATCAATTCAATCAATTCAATTCTGTTTAAAAGGATCAGGTGGCAGATAATGGGGAAAAATTGTCAGAAACCATTGGGAGATACCATCCAATGCACTGGCTTGTAATGAAACAACTTCTCAAGTTGTCTCTAATTTATTCCTTCATTCAATTTATATGGCCACCTATCTCGCTAGGTAACCCTCCCAGGAAGAAAGCTGCAGTGGATTTCTTATAAGCATCTGGGCATATGATAGCCACATTAATATCTTTGTATTTTTGAAATAACAGTATATGCAAGATAGGTTATCCACAAGTCAATATAGAGTTTGGCTCTGAAAAAATAGCAAATTAATCATGTATATTCAATATTTAGCAGTTTTCAGGTTATAACCAATATCTAAAAAATAGTGTTTGTGGGAATGTAATTTTCTAGGCATTAGGATTGTCTCAGCTAATTTGATCACTTGTGTTCCTCTCTATATGTTCTCCAGTAGTTGCCATTATTCTAATAAAATTGTTATATTGCACAGGTAGTCTTTGACTTACAACCATTCATTTAGTAAGACAATGGAGAAGTCAGATTCACTTAACAACCATATTACTAATTTAACAACGGTGTTAAGAAAGGTCCTAAAATGGGGCAAAACTCATTTAACACATGCCTCGCTTAATAACATAAATTTTATGGTTTGAGTTGAGCACTTCCTGTATTGAGTTCACATAGAATCTGCCAATTAATTTGGGAAGAAGCATGACTGATATGCAAATTATGCATGAAAATGTAATCTCAAAGTCACGTGTCTTTAAAAGGCCATTTTTCACCTTCAAATGCAATTTGACATATCGCAGCATTGAAATGAGCTGAAAAATCACAACAACAAGAAATGCAGTTGGAACATATAGTGATGTTGTTTAACAAATGTCTTATGTTTGTATATGTGTTATTAAAGAAATCTAACTTTAATTAAACCTCATTGCAAAATTACTGCTAAGTGAGGGATTTTGAAGAGAGAAGTTATATGTAGCAGAATGAAAAGATGCATAAGGGGATTTTGTTTTTTCTTACCACAAAGTATAAGGGGCAGCCCTGACTTCTGACATATGTAGATGAAACTCTATAAATGAAACTCAGGTAATAATGCGAAGTATCTGTTGCTGTTTAAGGTTTCTTAAGAATTTCCCCTTTCAAAATTATCATGCCATATCCTGGCTGTGTCTGATTACTGTTTATCCACTCAGCACACTTCCCAACCATATTATGAGTGCAGTTGCTTTCGTTTCTTTCCATCTTTCAAGCCAAACCAGTAATGTTTGGGCTGGGAGTGGGAGAACATGGGGAAGGATTCTGAATCCTTCACCCCCACAAGCACGCGCGCACACACACACACATACACACACACCACATTTGATCTGGTAGTTTGCATACAGCTGCTGAATAGCAGTTACCTTTGAAAGGAACATTTGCTCCAATTTGAGTAGAGCAAACCACCTCAATCATTTCTTAACTAAGAGGGCTTTCATTTTTGCTTTGCAGTGGGAGTTAGGAAAGTACTGGCTGATAACGATACTGAGAGAAAAAACAAAAAGGAGCATCATTTACTGAATGGTTTGCTCTGGATTTTTTTTTTTTTAAACGTAACCTAGGGTTTGAGCGGGAATATTTTAACAACATGACAAAAATAATGGAAATGTTAGCAGAAGTAATCTCTGTGGTAAACCTCACAAGTGAGATAGTTGAACATTTCTGATAAACTTTGGAACTTTTTTTCCCCATATACTTTAGGATACTTTATTCCAGATTACACAGTGAAAGAAATGGAGAAAGATACAAAATTGTCCATTTGTATTGTTTTTGATTAGATGACCCTGTCTGTATATCATGTCCATGTCTGTAATAAATTAAGTCAAAGTTACCAGCAAGAAATTCTGTTTTTTATTAAAGGTTAAGTTCTCATAAAGATATGCTGTATCTGTTTCAGTTGGTTAAATGATTAACAAAATAAAAAGAAGTGCAGAAATGAAAAAGAAGTCATTTTCGCTTCTACTGATTAGTATTGTAAATCAGGCATCTTGACTTTCCTTAAGCAGTAGTTTATAACTTTTCCAATCTAGTGGGCATATTTTTTTAATCCCATCTACCCATGTTGTTTTATTTGTTTTATTCCCTTTCTGCTTCCCTCAACTTTGTTGAGCATAATTATTTTTGTTAAGTGACTTAATGAAGTCGCTACCAATCTTTGAAGACTGTTTTAGCATGGTCTTGTCACCATAGAATCAATTCAGTGTGAGAATATAAGCTTTGTCTTTTGCCCTGAGGAGGACTTTAAGTAAATTGCCCACATGCCACATGCAACCTTCCTTGATAAGTAGATACAATACCAATCAGTTTTGGCATATTTTGACCAGAATGCTAGAAATGTAGTAAAATCCAGTTTGGGCTCATTCCTGCTCAAGCTATTTTGTGCTGTCTAGGACTGCCTTATAAGCCAACATACACTTCTTGCATCCCAGCGACACAGATTAAATGACATTTTCCATGCTATAGTCAGCATTTTCATTAATAAAATAAAATGGAGGCGCTTTTCATTCTTACTGCATTGTCCAAAATATTGCTAGTGATTGGAACAATTTTCCTGAATGTTGCATTTTAATAAAATAATGATTTTTTTTCATAGAACATATTTTTCTAGTGAACTAATTTAGCTGCTTTTAAATAGTTCAATCAGTTTCTTTTGCAACCGAAGTTTAATCAGTTACGGTTTCAACAACCAAAATTTTATTTATGTTCTTGCACGATTTTCTTTTTTACAATAACAATGGCCTCTTGAAACCTACATTGGTCATAATATTCATTGATTTCAGTACTTACTAAGCCACCTGTTATATAGCTGAGTCATTCTAACAGGCATTCCAACCATAGATATCATTCTAGATCTGACCTGTCATTTTTCTGATTCATTTCAAAAGTACTTTTACCCACAGTATTTTTCTATCCTATGTAGATCAAGTACTCCAATCTATTTAGATGAGAACATTTCAGTTTCCTGCAAACTAACATCAACAGCTCATTGGCTGTTTCATAGAGAAAGGACTGAGCCGTCAATGTGGCAGTATTTATCACCCACTCTAATAAAGTATATCTCTCTTCTTAACCAGTATTAAAGAAACAGTTATAGTAGTTAAGATCTTCAAGCAGACCACTTACAAAAAAAGACTAGGATGATGATGATGATGATGATGATGATGATGATGATGATGATGATGATGATTCATTGCGTAGTCAGCCAGATGTTCAGACTGGGTTTGACATTTTTGTCTACCTACCTACCAGGGACCTGGGATAGCCAAATCTGGATATTTGATGTTGTTACAGAATATCCTCGCAGGATGGAAGCTGTTCCAAGTAAAGTCACCTTTTGCAATTGATGGCAAGTTTGTCAAAGCCTATGGTGGTATTATTATCATATTATCATCATAGTGAATAGGTAATTTATTCCTGTGATGTTTTTTTTAAAGGCCCAGGATTTTACTATTTTTCCAGACATCTAAGGTAGAAGAATTTTGTCTCATCTTTTAGTTAGCCTATGGGTATATTTGGCTATTTGTCCATTAGGATGACATAGTATGGATTGGACACATTACAAATTGTTCTTAAATCATTCCAGTTTGGAGGAACTCTTTGTAAGCCAGTTAAGATTCAGTCTGGCTTAACTTTCTGAAGATAATACTGGCTCAGTTTGTAGATTACATTTAGAGGTTTATTTGATAGATTTGGATTTGAAGTTTTGTAAACTATAATACAAATCTGATTTAGTGCAATGCATGGAATTAGTCATTTAGTCTTAGATAACCTCCTGTTGAAGAATTAACCAGTACTAGTTTGTTTAGTTTCAGCAAAGTTAATGTAACTGGAGCTTCTCCTAGGCGCTGCTTGGAGTGTCCAAGCATGGGTTAACTTCAGCTTGCTGCCCAAGTACTGAGTTTAAATCTTTAGTGTAGCTATGCCTCCTGCTCCCCTTGGAGGTCAGTTTGAAAAGCTCAGTTGCCTAAAAGGACGCATTGGGAAGATCCAGTCCTTGGACAGCAAGCTGGACTCTCCAAATTAGAATAGTGTAGCCTTTTCTTATTTTTTTGTTTCACTGCGTAGCTTTAGATAGCCTTAGGTTTTGTTGTTTTTGTTGGAAAGCATTTCTCTTTGAATCGTGACTTCCCTCACGCATGGATCTGGCAGCTTGGGGCTAATCAGCCTTTTGCGCTCATACGTGGTAGAGGCTGCACCGGGAGGCTTGTCAGCGGCCACTGACGAGCTCAGGGACAAGATAGGAAGAGCAGGTTCCCCAGAAAACTGTTGGAGGACTTTCTTTAGCCCTGGAGGCTCCTCTGAGCTCTCCGGATTGCCGACAGCAGCCCCGGTGCCGTTCCAAGCTGATGGTGGCCATTTTGGACAAAAAAGAGCACACTTTTAAAAATCAAGCCATTTTCTCAGTGCCACAGCCTGGTCCTTCACAGATCGCCGCTGGGAAGGGTGTTAATTGGGTGGCCTTGCTCTGGGTCTCCAGGCAGGCCTCCTCCTCCCCAGAAAGATCCAAATTGGCGGCTGCAGGGAGTTTGGCTTTCCCAGCCCATTCCCTGCTTTCTCTCAACAGCACGGACTGGGACTTCCAATTTGGCACCAAATTCATAGCTGCATTCCCTGCCTGGGCCCATTGACTCTGCTCTCCAACTCCACTAAGCCAACTCTCATCTAATCCAAGTGACTTTCTAGCATTGCATGGATTGGGCTGGAAGTTCAAGCATGGCCAGCAAGAGTATGGACAAAGCCAAGGATCAGGCAGGGCCTCCCATCAGTAAGCGCAGCAGGCCCAATCCTGCGGCCAAGGATGTTAGTGCAGCATGTCCTACAAAGGGAAAACAACCCAGGACACAAAAGGTGTCCAAGCCTGAAGAGAGGCTGGCAGAGAGACGCCTAGAAAAACAATTTCAGAGGTCTCAGGGCACCCAAGGGCCTGACAAGGAACTCCCTCCACCTGCTGAGGTTCCTGCTGTCCCCTCCATTTCAGATCTCCCTCCAGAGGAGGCGCCATCGTAGTGGATGAGGAGGATTTTGGATTTTCTCCAAATCCCTCTAGTGCATCTCCCAGGTCTCTAGCCTCATCCCTGAAGGAAGAGTACAGGGATGGAGCTTGTTCCCAGCTGGCGAAGGAAATTCCTCCCTCCAGGCCAGGCCATATAGCATTGCCCCAGAATCAGGATCCCACTCCTGACCTATCCCCAGCAATGAGGGAGGTGGTTGCAAAGGCTATATTTCAGGGGATCGCAGATGGCATCCAGCAATTGGGCCTCACATCGCCTCTCCCAGGCCGTGCCAGAGCCAAGGCTAAGGTCCCTGACTCTCAGGCACAGTTGGGCAGGGTCTCCCCTCCTGCTGCCTCAGCTGTCAGCGAAGCATCTGACACTGAGGAGGTGTTCAGGATGTGCCTTTGTCAGAAGATGAGAATCCGGTCCCCAATGTTCCTGCATTCTCAGGCTTGTTCAAGCTCTCTATGTTTCGGGCCATCCTTAACAAGGCTAGGGCTTCATCTATTCAGATGGGACTTCCCGCACAATCAGAGAAGATTCCTCAGACCAGGGCAATAAGACACCTGCCGTATCTCAGGATTCAGAGACGGGCCTTTTCAAGGAGACCATCCCTACTCAGGATCTGGTTTTGGCTCCCCAGCTCTTCCTGGATGTTGTCCAGCGCCAAGGGGCGCAGCCAAGGTCAATGGCTAACCCCAGTGGAGTAGAGAAAAAGCTCTACTTTATGGAGGCTGGCATGGAGGATCTCCTGAAGCTTTCACAGGTAGATGATCCCATAGTGGCCCTAACCTCGAACTTGGTTCTCCCAGCTGATCTGCTGGAGGGACCTAAAGCTGAGGACAAGAAGGCAGAGAAGGCCTGTCATAAGACTCATATAGCCACCACGTGGACCAGGAAGGCCTCCTCCTGCTCCTATTTCAGTAGGGCAGCTTTGTTCTGGCTGTGTAAGTTACTAGGCAATCTCCCAGTTGGCGACACTAGATCACACCAGGATGTTAACAAGATAATTGCAGTGATAGAATATTCACCTCCCTTAACGCCACCAAATTCTCAGCTAGAGCTCTTGCCTCCAATGTCACCTCACACCACCTGCTGTGGCTGCGCCCCTGGCAGGCGGACATGAAGGCAAAATGGAAACTGGCTTCAGCCCCCTTCAAGGGCAGCAAGCTTTTCGGGGAGGCCTTGGACTCGATGTTAATCGAGTCCAAGGACAAACGCAAGGTCCTGCCAGCTGTCACCAAGAAGCCTGACCGCAAGGGTCACTCACTATTTCGCAGGCAGCCCTTTCATAATGTAAACACCCCCTCTACCTCTGGGGGATGCACCAGATCTTACACCCAGTCGCAGGACCGCTCCCATGACAGGTCCAATTTCAGGGATAAGAATAGACAGCAGGGAAACCGCAGGTCATTCTGAGGGGTTTTTTCCAACCCTTCCTTTTGACAGAATAAGTGACCATCACCGGTCCCCTCCCATGGGGGCAGGCTGCAGCTGTATGCCGACCAATGGGAGGAGACAATGATGGGTCCTAAACACGGTTCGGTCTAACCTTAGAGTTTCTCTTGATGCCTCCAGAGAGGTTCGTCCGTTGCCCCTTCCCAAATCGCCCCTCAAATGCCAGATGACGCAGGCGGAGATCAGACATTTTCTGGACATAGCGGCCATAGAGCAGGTACCCCTGGGTCAGGAAGGCAGAGGGTTTTACTCGATCCTCTTCCTAGTTCCCAAGTCTTTGGGGGGGGGAGGTGTGAGAGCAACACTGGACCTCATAAAACTCAACATTCATCTAGAGTACAAGCGCTTCAAGATGCAATCGCTCCAGACCATATTGAGTTGCATCAGACAGGACGATCTCATGATATCCATTGATCTGAAGGAGGCATACTTGCATGTCCCTATTCACCCAGCGCTTTGCAGGTTCATGAGGTTGCAGTTTGCAAGCCATCATTACCAGTACAAGGCCCTTCCTTTCAGCCTCTCATCGGCCCCAAGGGCATTCACAAAGCTTCTGGTACAGGACATCTCCAATCTCATCCTGTAAGACTCGTTTGCTACCTGGACGATATCCTCCTGCAGTCGTCATCCGTCCCACAGGCACATTGGGACTTCAGCCTCACCATTCGCACCCTTGAAAAGCACGGTTTCTCCGTCAATCTGGAGAAAAGTCACTTAACATCCAGAATTCAGCATCTGGGCACGATGATCAACTCCAACATCTGCAAGGTCTTCCTCACACAATAGTGAGCGGACAGCATAACCTCCCTAATGAGACAGATCAGGATAGCTAGGTCAGCCTTCATTGTGACTCTATCCTAGCTGCTGGGAAAACTGCATTGCTGTAGTTCCCTGGACTTGACTGCATGCAGGCGAACCTCAGTGGTTCGTGCTTCCGATCCAGCAATGAAAAGCCAACAACTCCAAAAGGGTAGTGAGCATACCTCCAAGGGTCATTCGGTTGTTCAGGTCGCTGGCGCTGACAAGGGGATCGCTCTTCAAGGATCCAGAGCACTTTGTGATAACGACCGACGCCAGCCTCTACGGCTGGGGCACTCACCTTCTGACACATGTGAGGCAGGGCAGGTGGTTGCCAGCGGAGCTCACCCACAACATAAACTGGCTGGAGCTCAGGGCTGGCTCTCTGACAATTCCGCCAGCACGTTGAAGGCACACACATCCTATTTTTGATGGACAACATTGCCACCAAGGCATACATAAACCATCAGGGCTGGACTTGATCGAAGGCCCTGATGTTGGAGGCAGAGGCCCTCTGGCATTGGGCCAAACGCCAGCTCAAGTCACTGAAGGCAGATCATATCTTTGGGGGAGGAGAACGTAACTGCAGACTGGCTCAGCAGAACTATGGTCAGCAACTCGGAATGGCAACTCCATCCTTCTCTTTTTCACCAACTTTCAGATAGATTCGGCCATCTGACGGTAGACCTCTTCGCCAGCTCAGCAAATAAGCGTTTCCATTGGTTCTTCTCGTGATTCCAGCCAGGAGCAGAAGGGACAGATGCCCTTTGAAGCCATTGGCCTCTCAGCCTTCTTTACGCTTTCCCCCCTCTCAGCCTCATCCCCCAGGTGATCAAGAAGATCCTGTTGGAGGGTGTGGAGGTACTGCTGATATAGCATTGGCCAAGGTGATCCTGGTTCGCCGACCTTGTCGATCTGTCAGTGACCAGACACTGGCGCATTCCTCAGGAGCAGATCTCTCTCAGCCAGGGGCCATTCCTCACCTGGACCCTCAATGGCTCCAGTTGGCTGTCTGGCACTTGAGGGAGACCTCCTGAGGCAGGACAACTTTTCAGACAAGGTTATCCGCACCATCCAGACGTCCTTCCACCATGGACATCTATGATGCGGCCTGGACTGCTTTCTCATCATGGTGTCAGTCGCGCCAAATTGTCGCCACTGCAGCAACTATCCCACAAATCCTTGAATTTCTCCAGGACGGATTGGACAGAGGTCTTGCCCCCAACACACTGCGGAGGCAGACAGCCGCTTTGGCCACTATCTTGTCCAGAGATGACACTATACCACTCAGCAGACACCCCAGGGTCCACAGCTTCCTGAAAGGAGCTACCAACCTATGTCCCCTGATGGTCCATTGCTCTCCGACGTGGGATCTTGCAGTTGTTTTGCAGACTTGACCTCAGCTCCATTCGAAGCAATTCAGTCCATCACCTTGCAACACTTATCATTTAAGACTGCTTTTCTAATTGCCATCACTTCGGCTCACATAATTTCTGAACTTGCGGCCTTATCAGTCAGAGAGGACCTCTGTGTTGTGCATCTGGATAGGATCATTCTTCATCTTTACCTCTCCTTCCTCCCAAAAATTAATATCTTGTTTCACAGGTCACAGGAGGTGATCCTCTCTCATTTTTCCCTGCATCCCAGACAATCCAGGGAATGCATCTGGCACAAGCTGGACGTACGCCGGGGAGTATGCATATAAAGAAGAGGACAGCATCCTTCCGCAGGTCCGAATCTTTCTTTGTATCTTTCCAGCCCGCTTCATAGGCAGGAAGGTCTCCTCCTCAACTATAGGACATTGGCTGTGCGCCTGCATAAAGCTGGCCTACGAGCAGCAGGCTCGACTGGTTCCTCCTCACATAACTGCTCATTCCACAAGGAGCGCTGCGACCTCAGCTGCTTGGGCAATGCAAGTGTCCATTGAGGAAATATGCAGGGCAGCGACTTGGTCCTCGCCATCTCATTTATTTGCAACTACAAACTGGACTCCTTCGCGGCTGCTGAGGCTTCCTTTGGGAGAAGAGTCTTGCAGCCGGTCCTCCCAGCTCCAGAACAACGGGATGTTTTTTCTTTCCACCCTGAGACTATATAGCTTGGGTATGTCCCATGCTTGGACACTCCAAGCAGCGCCTAGGAGAATGGTAGTTGGCTTACCTGAATGGTCGTTCTCTAGGTGCTGCGGGAGTGTTCAACCCCACCCTGGGGTAGTCTAGTGAAGCCTGAGTTACCACTTCTGAGGACTTAGCACACCTTCTTACAACATCCTTCTAGGTTCCATCTCCTCGTTTTTCAAACTGACCTCCAAGGGGAGCAGGAGGCGTGGCTACACTAAAGATTTAAATTCAGTCCTTGGGCAGCAAGCTGAAGTTAATCCATGCTTGGACACTCCCGCAGCGCCTAGAGAATGACCATTCAGGTAAGCCAACGGTCATTTCAGATCCTTTTCATATATTGCCCTTATTCATTTCCTCTTGTCTAATAAACTTATTACCCTTCCCTCATCTTTACTTTCCGTACTTGGAATGCCAGGAGCCAGTCCTTTAATTAATTCTCTGTTCATACCTAATTTACACTAAAGAAACATATTTTTATTACAGGAATGCAATATAAGTTTCTTACATTGCAAGCAGCCAGTGCTGATATGGTCCTTTAAAGTCTTATCATGCTGCAAAATCATTTATGCATACATTTGGAAATAAGCTTCACTAAATTTGGAGTATAATTTATGTCTAAATTATGAAATACACAATAAATTTTATAATTTCATTATATTCTTGAATTAGATTTTCAATATATTTTAATTGTCATCTGTACAGAATTGTTTGCAGAGATAGGTGATTATAGAAATCAATCAAACAAACAATTTTAAATTATAATTTATAATAAATATGTATTATGAAATAAATATAAAACAAAATAAACCTGCTGGGTATATTGTGTGCTGAAGAAGGGGTAGCACCTCTGGTGGAGGACCCTGTTGTATTCTTTAGCTCTGCTCGGTCACCTTTTGTTCCTCCCCCCTCTCCATGTTCATTTCTTACCTGTGATTCCCAAGTAGTTGTAGCACATGCAGTCTTCAAATCTTGGTGAGAAAAGGCATTTGTTTATCCGCACTTATGAAGTCTGACTTGACACATTGAGTGGAGGAAACCAGTTGATCAACAGTCCAAGAGTCAAGTACAGAAGGCATTATGGAGCGCAGAGGCTCGACAAGACACTTAAGACATCTTGGCCACCCACTGTACCAGGAGAGGTTTCAGCTATAACAGTTTTCCCACTGGATTAAGGTCTCTTCTCCAAGAAAGTGGGACTATCCCTGTGAAATAATTGTTCCATTTAGAATTCTATCACACATAGCTTTATATTGAACAGTTCATTTTGATCTGTAATATATCTACAAATCATTTTACTCTAAACCAAATTTGTTTAGCAGTAATGGGAAGAAACAACAAATGGTAATGTTATCACAAACCTACATGTAGATGGCCCTTGAATCAATGATCATTTATCTCAGCACCCAGGAGCATCCAGGAAACTGGTAGTCCTTTCTAGGATAGCATTATCCATCTTGCATAAAGGAAGGCAGTTAAAAATGGTACACTAAATTTTGCCTACTCCATAACATCTGACTGGCTAATCATTTCCTTAGCCATAGAGCATCAAGAAAAACAAAGAATATTCATTTTCACAGTCTGGAATATCCACACCTTGCTGGGTAGAAAGAAGGTGGCCAAGCCTGAAAGGCAAACAGCATACACAGCAGCTGAACTTTGCCATTATAGACTTGATATTGTGCACAACTGGGAGACCAGGTTTGCAAATTCATTATAAGAAGCAGTTAGTTGATACACACTCTTTTGGAAAGGGGAACCATAGTCTGACAATAGGATCACAGAATAAGTTTTGCAATCTTCACTGAAGAACATCTCTATTCTACTCATTAGAATAAATGAACATTATGAAGTTCCTCTTTCTCTCAGCATGTCCTAGTATATACCATCATTATCAGCACCTCATTATGAACTCTGAGTTCAAAGACAAAGAAGGTTTTTATAAGGCCTGGACCAGATCATTTAAAGAACCCTTACCATGGTCAAATTTGTCAATCTGAGTGACTTCATCACTAGGGTGGGAATAGAAGGAACAAATGGGATGACTTCTTGGAAGTAATGGGATGGGATAACTAAATAGCAACAGTCTGCTCTTTCTGAACAAATGTGCTGAGCACAATATGTGCATCACTAACACAATGTTCAGACTTGTAGACAAATACAAAATTTCCTGGATCCACCCCAGGTTTAAATGTTGGTATCTAATGGATATGTTGTAGAACTTCAGCACAATCTTAAAGATGTCACCATTACTTGTGTAATTTGAGGTGCTGATTGCTGGACAAATCACAGGCTACAACCTACACATAGTTTAATTGTAAGCAACCATGGTCTGTCAGAAGGGCATTCTTATATTGGCAAGCTATAAAATCCAGTACAAGTCCAGTGCTTCTAAGATGTACTTAATAAAAAACATCTGGCAATTTACTTCTTGTAGGAACCTGTTCTGAAACATTGGTGCAGCTTAAAGATGTCACCATGCAGACTGCAACAACTGTCTTCGGACTGAAAACCCAAGTTTGTGTGAGGTTTGATGAAAATCATGAGACCATTTCAGCAACCCTGCAATAAGGCTACGGAGACTGGCAGAATGAGACACCATCTGTCTCTAAAGAAGAGCACTTCAATTACCTGCAGCAAAGTATAAACAGAACTGAGTGCAAACAGAATTGTGAGAAATGTAGGACAAGTGGTTCCACAGGAAGGATGAGTAGGTAGAATGCTATGCAGATATGCATGTCACCAGAGAGTTCTTCAGTGCCATAAAGTAGCTTATTGTCTTTCTAAATATAGATTCAAATGCCTTGCAAGTATTCCAAGACATATTGGAAGACATTTGATCAATAGAGGAGATGCCTGATGACTTTCACAATGCCATCATTATGGTTGTCTGTAAAAATAAGAGAAGCAAATTACACTGGAAATTACAGAAGTATCTTATTGCTACTCATTGCATACAAGATCACATTGCCCACATTCTCCTCAACAAACTTGTCCCTGTCTCAGAAAGGCAATTCCCAGACATGTAGTGTGGTTTTTGGCCAAAACAGAGTACAAGCAAATCCAGGAGCAGCGTATTGAGCAGAACAAGCCTCTTTACTATGTCTTCATTGACCTGACAAATGCATTTGACACTGTAAACAGATATACATTATAGATGCCCAAGGAAATGTATGAGGGTGATTCAGCTGTTCCATGACAGAATGAAAGGACAAGTTCTTTAAAGTGGTGATTCATCACCTGCATTTGCAATTTCCAATAGAGTAAAATAGGCATGTATGCTAACCTCAATCCTGTTCAATCTGTTCTTCACTTGTATATTGTCACATGTTGTTCAGGGTCTGAAGGAGGAAATGTCTATGGAGATGCCCAATCATCAAGGTCATGATTGTCCAAAAAGTTTTTTTTTTAAAGGCAACTGAACTTCCTTGTTTTTTTTTTCTTTTGAAAATGTTTCACTTGTCATCCAGGAAGCTTCTTCAGTTATAGCTGAATAGCGAGAAAGGAAGAAATATACATCAGGTACTAAATTGGACATTCTTCTCTTTGACCTTTGCTACTTGGACACATGGATCAAATACTTCCAAAAATTATTCAAGAAACTTTCTTTGCTGATGACTGATGTTCCTGGTACAGTTGATCTACAGTTGATGCTGATCAACCTCTCAGACTCCTTTATGTTCTCTGACTTGACTATCAATCTGGGAAAAAATTGCCAAATACCAGACACATAGGACCACAAGTCAATATTGGTGGCACCTAGTTGACAAATGTAAATAACTTCAAACACTTGGGAAGCATTGTCTCAAGATATAGGTCTTTGGACAAAGAAATTGACTCTTGGACCAGCAAGGCACGCTATGCATTGGGGTAGTTGTATATCAGAGCTGTATATCAACACAGCCTCAGTCTCTCTACATATCTGAAATTCTAGACAGTTGTGGTTATCCCTTTTCTCCTATACGGATTTGAGTCCTGGACTCTATACCAAAGACATATCAAACAACTGGAGAAATTTCACATTCTCAGACCCTCCTCAGCATTTGTTGGAAAAGCCATGTCTCCAACCTGGAGGTCTTGTATCATGCAGAGTCCACCAGTATTGTGTCCCTGATTATGAGAGCCCAAATGAGATAGCTGGGACACATCAGAATGGATGACCATTGTATGTCTCATCAATTGCTCTAAAATGTTCTAGATTCTGGAAGACAACTGGAGGTTGACCACGCAAGCACTATAAAGTTTACTGTAGGAGAAACCTTATATAATTGTAATATATGGCCAAGGGAAATAGACACTTCAGCTGTTGACAGAACCTGCTAGGGAATTTTTTACTATGTAATGAAATGTGCAACTACATGAGGAGGAGACTTTTGATAATACAGAGGTTTTCCAGAAAGAGACCCATGTTAAGCGACCCAAGGAGGGATCGAAGGAGGGAGAAAGAAGTTAAATATTGAGCTACCCCCTAGAACCTCTCAGAATATATCTACTAGGGTAGAAGTTTAAAGCTTTCATGTGGCTATATTTGGTCTATTAGGTATAAGCAAATAAATTGAAGTTGATTAGATATGTCTGTCTTGGGTCTGGGCTTCAGTCTGACTGGTATGAAGTCTTCATTGGTTTTGAAAATAAACATCACCAGAACCTGATAGAAAATAGTGAGCATTGCAATTACTAGAATTACTGCAATAGTGAATTGCCAGTGCTCCTAATGTGCTAGATTCTGCTTCAGACTGGGATTGCAGATCTGTTTCTGCATCCAAGATGAAATGCACAATGATGTCGCTTCTTTCAACTCAGAGGATTATCATAAAAGTCTTACATTTATAAGCATGGCAAACTGAACAAATTTTTGAATTATTTATTATATATAATAGTAAGTTTTTATTTTATTTTATAACAGACAAAAATCCCAGTTTCAATTGAACAGTGAGTTGTCTGTGTACAAATCATTTTAGAAAATAATAGTCAAGGTGTTTTGTCCAAATATATTTTATTTTCATTTTCATTTCATACAGTCACATATATACTGTGCATGACCGGGGCCATATAACATTGAACAATAAACACAGCCATCCTTGTCAAAAATACTCCCCAAAATACAAACCCAATATCCCACTTCAGCCCTCCATACACCCTTTCTTTCACCCCCCTCCAACCTTCCTTTCTCCCCTCCAACATTCCCCTCTCCTACTTCCCCTCCCCCTCTATCACTCCTTTCTCCCAATACACTCCCTCCCTTCCATCTCACCCTCCTTCCGATCCTCTCTCCCACCCTCTCTACCCCTCTTTCTTCTTTCCCTCTGCTCCTCCCTTCGGTGTATTTCTACTATCTATCAATATATTCAGCTTCTTATTTTTACACTAGAATTAAAAAGGCAACAGTATACAAGTGCAATCATATTACTTTAAAATCTGGCACATACTATATTTCCCCCCTCCCCCCTATGACCCCACCTCCCTTCCCCCCCGACTTCCCAGAGCCCGTACACGGTATAGCTTTTTATCAAACACAGTCTAAGATATATTAAAGCCAAGGAAATTAAAAAAAAAGAGAGAGAGAGAAAAGAAAAAAGAGAAGAAAAAAAATCAGTAAAATCTCTGCGTTGAACTCAGCTTCTTGCCATTACACAAACTTTAAGCAGTTTACATTGTTCCTAATCTTAGTTATTTGATTACCTGCAGGCTTTCCCCAGAAGTTATTTGTTGGTTCAACTTTTGCCTGTACTCTTCTCTAACTAGGGGTATTATCTCTTTATCTAAGTTTCTGTCTATATCTAAACCCTTAATTTTGTCCCCTTTGTACCTCCTTCCCTCAAAAGACTTGATGGACAACTTCGAATTGAGAAATGTTTGACGAGAAAGAAACGCAGAGGCATATGACTTCACCCCTTTTTCTGATGGACATCAATCCCTTTCAAGGATTGATTTTATACAAATCACTAATGATTTATTTTCTAGGGTGAAGAAGACAAAGATTGCGGCGAGGGTCCTCTAGGATCATAACCCAGTCTGGACGGAATTGGGAAGGGTAGTGCAGGCAAGAAGGTCTTGGAGGTCGAATGAGAGTATATTTAGATATGAAAAGTATATTAATGATTGTAAAAAATTGCCATCTGAATACTTTGTTCTGAATACGAATAAGGTATATTCATGGAATTTGTAGGGGATGTAAGTAAAGCATATATGAGAGGAGTACTGATGAATATAAACAAAATACATAGACATAAACAAGGGCAAAAACGAAAAGAATTGGAAGAGGAAATCAAAAGAAAAATTTGAAATGTATCTAAATTGTGTTAATAGTCAAAGTGTTTACAACACTATTCATTGTGATAGTATCAGTTATAATAGTATTATTATTATACAATTGTATCACAGCGGCCAGTTGTTTCGCCGGATTTGGCATTGGTTACTAGTGAGATTCACCGCCTTTGGGGCTGGTTGGTAGCTCAACAGCTTGAGTTCTAACCAAGGACCTAGGAACTGTTAAGGTAACGTCGAAGGATATAAGCTGTTCCAAGTAGGGTGGTTTTTTGTTTGTTGTTGTTGTTGTTATTGTTGTTGTTATTATTATACAATTGTATCACAGCGGCCAGTTGTTTCGCCGGATTTGGCATTGGTTACTAGTCAGACCCCACCCAGGGGCCTAGGACGTCGTAACGTATTTTCGTAATATGCGTGCAGATCCAAGCAGTGCGGCTTTTTGCATTTGACTGATGGTGATTTTGTCAATTTTTAACTGTTTTAAATGTAATTCCAGTACTTTTGGAATAACACCCAGTGTGCCAATTGCCACTGGAATTACCACTGCTGGTTTGTGCCATAGTCGTTGAATTTCGATTTTTAAGTCCTGGTATTTTGCGATTTTTTCATGTTCCTTCTCGGCGACCCTGCTATCATCAGGTATTGCGATGTCTATGATTGTCACCTTGTTTTTCTCAACCAGTGTGATGTCTGGTGTATTATGCGCCAGTATTTTGTCTGTTTGTATGCGAAAATCCCACAAGATCTTGACCATCTGATTTTCGGTGACTTTTTCAGGCTGATATTCCCACCAGTTTGTTGCTGTTTTAATATTATAATTTTTGCACAAATTCCAATGGATCATTTGTGCTACTGAATTGTGCCGCAATTTATAATCAGTCTGCGTGATTTTTTTACAGCAGCTGAGTATGTGATCAACAGTTTCATCAGCTTCTTTGCAAAGTCTGCATTTGGCATCATCAGAGGATTTTTCGATTTTGGCCTTAATGGCATTTGTGCGGATAGCTTGTTCTTGCGCAGCCAGGATTAGTAACTCTGTTTCTTTCTTTAATGTACCTGTTGTTAACCATAACTAAGTTTGTTCACTGTCCACTTTATCTTTTATTTTTTCCAGAAATTGGCCATGCAGTGCTTTGTTCTGCCAACTCTCCATTCTTGATTTTATCACATCTTTTCTGTATTCTTGTTTCGTCTGATGGGCCTTCAGTAGTTTTTTGTTCTTTACTTCAATTAATAGATGTTCTTGACTTTCTTTTAAATAATTAGTCAGTGCATGTTTTTCTTCTTCAACTGTTTGCTTCACTTGTAATAATCCTCTGCCACCTGATTTTCGGGGCAGGTATAATCTATCAGTATCACCACGTGGATGTAAACTGTAGTGCATTGTCATTAGTTTCCTGGTTTTTCGGTCCAAAATGTCCAAATCAGCTTGTGTCCAGTTAACTATACCAGCTGTGTATCTTATAACTGGTATTGCCCAGGTATTTATGGCCTTGATTGTATTTCCACCATTCAATTTAGATTTCAAAATTTTCCTAACTCTATTGGTGTCCTCTCACCTGACAATAGTTTTTACTTCTCCATGCTTGATACTATCCAACTGCAGAATGCCTAAGTATTTGTAGGCTTCATTTTTGTTGCATTTAATTAGTTGGCCATTGGGCATTTCAATTCCCTCACATGCAGTGATTTTGCCTCTTTTTATGGATACAGTGGCGCATTTTTCCATGCCAAACTGCATTGAAATATTGGTACTGAATACTTGGACTGTGTTTGTTCAATGATTGGATTTCTATTTCTGACTTTCCATAGAGTTTCAAATCATCCATATATAGTAAATGCAAAAAATTTTCAGCTTCTTTGGCTTCATTTTTGTTGCATTATTATTATTATTATTATTATTATCAACAATAACAATATTTATTTAACCAATTTAACATACCTTCCTTATCACTGGTCCTTCAATATATTTCCTGTTTCTAGCTTCTGTTTTTGTCAGCTAACCATTTATAAAATAAGTCCCAAGTGAAAAATATTCAGTTTCTTTCTTTTCTTTAATTATAAGTGTTATAATTATAATTATAAGCCTATCCATTTCTGCACAGTCTAGTATTTTTTAATCACCTTTTCATCTGTTGGGATCTCTTCACTTTTCCATTGTTGTGCAATTACTATACTAGCTGCGGTCAGTATATGTAAAATAAAATATATATTCATTATTATATTTGTCTGGTAAAATGCCCCCCAAAATGTATGGTTCCAGCCATGTATGTATTTTTGTCCAATATTTTTTTTGCTTTTTGACACATATGATAGTATGAACCAAGTGTCTGCTGGTATTTCCAACATTTTACAGATTTGTCCGTAAATATTTTTGCTAACCTTGAGGGCAGAAAGTCTATAAACATTTTATAAAGATTTTCTTTGTATGCAGTGTAGACATTGTTAATTTATAATTTCTATCCCATAGTTTCTGCCATTTATCTAACTCAATCACGTAGCCAAAATTTTTAGCCCATATTATCATTGTCTCTTTTACCTGTTCATCTTCCATCTTAATACTTAACAAGTAGCTATGTTTTCCTTATTAATTTTTCATCTGTCCCTGTTAATTCTCTATATAAACCATACATTTAACATGCTTCTCATATCTAGATTGTATCTGCACATATTACTACCAAGTTACCTCAATCCCTTGATCACTCAGTTCCTGCTTAGTTTTAAGTTCCCTCTTTTCATTTAAAATATCTTTATATCCGGTAACATTCTCTATATCAATAACATTTTGATGAATCAGTGCCTCCATTGTGGAGAGCCAGACCGGTATTTTCAAATAATGTTGTTCTTTAATTTTCTTTAATTATTAGTATTATTATACTACTAATAATGCATTCCTAATATAGTGTCAACATAGTTTGAGATCATGTCCCTCCAAGGTCAATAGCCCTTTTTCCTCAAGCTAATCCACAAAACTGAATCTCATAGGGACCCCATCAAAAATGCAATCCGGAAGGTAACCCCACCTGATAATATCAATGATTCAAAAGGAATTGTTCAGAAAATAAATAATTATACTTCTCCTCTATATATTCTAATATAAGTTACATATTTGGCCTACCAGTGCATTTTCATAAGAAGCCAAACTGGAAAATAATGTTATCTGTTGCAGTAAAGGGTTTGTTGATTTTGGTGCTAATCAAACATTGGCATTAGAAGAGGATAAGAATAGAATATTTCAGATGTTTTCCGAACAAGGAGGAGGAAGAACAACCATATTCCCTTCTATATTCAGAGGTTAGCCTGGAAGTTGGGGGACTATAGAAGTAATGCATTGCTATATGCAAGAGCTTTCTGGGTTCAAAGGAAATAGAAAGGATCAAGAGAAAATGGAAGGAAAGCAAGCAATGTATTAAGAATCTGGCAGTGATACGTATTCACTGATGATGAAGTATTGCTTTCATTTCTATAGCTAAAATATATTTAATATATGAATCAGATATTCAGACATTCTGGGCTTTTTTAGTTCTTTGAAAAGTAATAAGTAACTTTTTGGATTTTCTGAATTCTTGCAGATCTGATATTTAGCCACTGAATATTACAATGTCATCTAAGTTATAACGATATACAGTAAGGGAGATGAACAAATGACAGGGCTTGTTGCCATTGATTTCATAAAATTATTCAACATGCTGTAGACTAATGTGGAATAGTAATTATGCCCATCTACCTGGTAAATTCAAATAAGGACATGCCTAGGGCCAGTGATATGAGAAATTGATTTAATCAAGAGTTTCAAATCTCAGTAGTTTATCAAAATATAAAATACTAAGGAAAATAAAAATAATGGGAAACTAGGGGAAGGAAAAAGAAAGCATACCATGTTTCCCCGAAAATAGGACAGGGTCTCATTTTCTTTTGACCCTCCACAATAAGCGCTTGGCCTTATTTTTGGGGAGATCTTATTATTATTGAGGTGCAGGAGACAGCTGGCGTGACATCTCATGGCAGCTCCTGTGTTGCCATATTTTCAGGAAGGGCTTATTTTAGCACATGTGCTCAAAAGCTTGATTGGGCTTATTATCCGGGGAGGGCTTGTTTTCGGGGAAACAGGGTAGAAGATACTTTTACACATTAATATATTCTAGCCATTCCTATAATAACAAATCCATTTAATGGGCAAAACCAAACTCAAAATCCAGAAACTATTTCCAAGTAAAAAACATAATTAAATATATTCTCTTTTTTGGATAAGGCAATCAATTTAACCATCTCTGCTTTTTATTTTTGCAGAAATAATATATTTTTCTGTTTGCACTTAATAGTGTTTATAAACTACCATCATTTATATTAACAAAATTCACTATATTTCAGATATTTTAACCTTTAACACATTTTCCATATATATATTAAAACACTAAACTTTCCTTTAAAAACATTTCCAAAATCAATAAGTTTCAACATATGTCTTTTTACTTCTTTTTAATATACATACTTTAAAATTCATTTTCAATAATATTTTACAAACATTTTAAAATTACTCATTTTTTTTAATGAAAGGCCATTTTCAATCTTATTTTATAAACGCAAACAAAACACAAGCTGCATTAAAACTCCAATTAATTCCTTAAATTTGAATTATTCTCACCGTTATCCTCATAAGATAAAATATTTTTTCTTGTATGTGCCCATTTTATGATTCTAAACTTTGCTTTAAATGAATATATCTGTTTTTAACTTCCTCTTAATTTAGATACTTTCAAATACCCTTTCAATAATATTTTACAAGCTTTAGGAATTACTTAAGCATTATATATAAAGAAAAAGAAATGCATTTTCAACCCCATTTTATATTAAAACATTCTTTCAATTACTGTACATATATCAGACTGATAAAAATACATCCTAATTCCAGTTAACTCATTAGGTTTAAGTCACTCCTTTCAACTTTCCTTCATAAAATAAAATTTTTGTTCTCTGGAATATCTATCGAATATCTATCTTATAACCACCTCTTTTTCTCAAGGATTTCTCAACCTTGTTAGTATCCATGAAGAAAAAGTCCCAGACTTATCCCCTTGAAAGTTTCAGATTTTCTTGGAATTTCTTTTAATTGTGTTGGGAGGTTTATATTTAAACCATCATAATGAAGATTGGTGTCAGATTTATGTTCCAAAATTGCAATTGAGTCCTTTGCATTATCAGATACTTGTGAAATTGTCTCAGTGATATGGTAGCTTTCTATACATAATTGCTTATATGAAGTAGTTGGAGTAGTTTTTTTTTAACATCTCTGGAACATAGCTCGCCTATAAATGGGTAAGCTTTATTTTAAAAATTTTCAAAAACATCTCTAATAATTTGCTCCTCCACCTTAACACTCTCTTTGGCTAAAGAGGTTTTTTTTTTCCTGCAGATCACTTAAAAATTATTGCCCAATAAGGATTCCTATAAATCAAAGAGTTTTAACTACCCACAGATCAAGTTACAAATTACTTAAAAATAGTAAAATAAAACCACAGCTTTCTACCTTAATTTCTGTATTAAAGTTTTTTTTTAAGATACTTCCTTATTTCCTTATTTTAACTTGCCTTCAGCAACCCTCTTCCTCCTTTAACAATAAAGAAATCTCCAAAATGATGCAGATCTTCAAAAAGGAATAACAAGCAGTGGCTAAAGAAAACCTCTCTTAGCTTAACAAAGATTAATAGTTATTAAAAATGATTAAGAAATGAAAGCCACAACTTATTGTCTGTTTGAAAAATAAATTCGGAACCAGCAGCTGCCAGCTTATCCCTCACTCCAAAGCCCAGTTCCTGAAGTTACTTTCAGTCCTTTGTTGTATGGAGATTTTGTGGGATGATTCTAGGACTCCCTAATCCAGGAGAGTCGTATAAACTAAAGGAATATTGGTTGGTTCTGTTACTAAATTGAAAAAGTGGAGAAAACCCCTTCAAATCTCTGCATGGTCATGTGATAAGTAGACCATCTTCACGGAAAACTGTTGATTTGACAATCAGAGTGGACTGTTACAAACTTTGACTGTCTTCATTACAGTAAATAAATTGCCAGCAGTTTTTAGATACCTGTTTTTCCCTGAAGCCTTTAAAAATAATAATTTTTGATGTTTAGCTATATTGAAAATATTACAGTACAAAATTATTTCTCAAAAATTTCCAGTGATCCACAGAGCTATACTCCTTAAATAAAAAAGATTGGGAATATTATTGAATGTTCTCAAGATTGACTGACTTTTGCAAAATCACTACAACAAAAGGATCTTCCAGCCTCTTCTACTTTTGCTAAAGTCAATGTTTTGATTTACTATCAGAAAAATAGTAAGCATTCTATAAAATAATGTACCTGTGGTAACTACTGGCCATTTCTATAGCAATATATAAACCTTCAAAGATGTACAAGAATGTTTCAAATATTTGTTAGAAATGTAAGTGTAAAGAGGGTACTTTTTATCATATGTGGTGGATATATGACAAGGTAGTGGATACAGATCCATGGTTTAATGTAGAAAAATGGAGATCAGAAAATTTCTGTTAGGACTATACTATTAGAGAAACAAATAGTGGGGGGAAATAGAATTTTATATACTCAGAAATTGAAAGAAGCATTAACTTCTACAATGGAGGAATGGGTTGAAAAGATAATAGAATTGATGGAGATGGTGAAGTTGACTGCACTAATTAAGAAACAAGAATGTAAATTGTTTTGTAATTACTTAGAAACTGCTTCTGGACTTTCCAGAAAGATAGAGAAAAAATGAAACTTTTACTTTGGGTAAATACAACTAGATGGCTTATTGCTCTAGAAATGGCTAGGTTACTATTTGGTATAATTAAATAATTGATATTTCATTTTTTTTATTCGCTGCCTATTCACTATATAGCCTATATAGCTATATAGCTGCCTACTCACAGCAACTCTAGGTGGCTTACAGATAATAAAAACACAATGTAGAAAAAATAAAAATAATAAAAAATAAAAGAATAACTCCCACACTCCCGTGGTGACAACACACACTTAAATCAACCATTTATATAGGGCTCCAACCCACTGTAGGTTCCCCAAACCCTTTGGCAAAATCGCGTCTTTAGGGGCTTATGAAATAATGTCCAAGAGGAAGCCAGTCTAATTTCTGGAGGGATAATGTTCCAGAGGGAGGGAGCCACTACACAGAAGGCCCCTCTTCTGGGTCCCGCCAGATGTACCTCCTTAGGGGACGGGACATGCAATATTCCTTGCTTCCTCACTCTAGTGAGTCAGGTAGATGTGACCAGCAAGAGATAGTTCCTCAGATAACGTGGTCCCAAGCCATGAAAGGATTTAAATGTGAAAACCAGTATCTTGAAGTGCATCCTGAAGAAAATTGGTAACCAACGCAGCTCCTGCAGGAGAGAGAACATATTATAATTTAATTGTGTATCTTAACTGAACCGAAAAAAAGTCGAAATCCACTGGCATTTAAAAAAAATTCTTTCCCCTTCTATATCATCTATACCCTTTTTTCCATGGTCTTTATATGTATTTTATATTAAGAAAAATAACTTCTAATAAAAATATATTTTAAAAAAGAAAAGTAATGGGAAAATGTAATTAATAGAGTCTAGCAAGGAAGAAACCATCGCTCTTTGAAATATTGTTGATCTTTGTCCAGATTGCAGGATAACGTTCCAGATGTTTTTGAGGAGTGTTCTATGGGGAGATGAATGAAAAATAGAAGGAATAGTCTCTGCAACATGGTTATTGGGTGGTTTTTCTGTTTTATTTCCCTCTATGCCTTGTAATTGTTGGGAATTTGGGCCTTCCTGGTTAACATAGAAGAAGATTAACTTTTTCTTTATTCAGCCCTCTTAGAGGAGGAAGCAGAGTCTTCTTTTCTTAAGCTAGCAGACATGTTCTTAAAGTAAGGGAGTATTTTCAACTCTGTGAGACTCCTACTACCAGCTTCTTTGTTGTAAAAGTGAATCCCCAGCCTTGCAGTTTCCCTCTCCCCCTTTTTCCTTCCTTTTCTTATCTGTTCCACCAAGAAGTGGACCAAAAGACCTTCCTTCGCGGCTTCCTACAAGCAAAGTAAGTAGTAAAACTATAAAGTTTTTTTTAAAAAAATCATGTGAAGTCCTTATTTAATGACCTACGGTGATTCAGTTACTGGTAATCAGGGATTGCCAAAACTATTATTAAGTAGCTGACATTGCACTTATGATCACATTGCTTAGTGAAAAAGATTCTGGTCCCAATTATTAACATTAAGCTAGGATTACATATATAGAAACTTTAATTTCTATCTTTCAACTTTACTAATAAGATATACAGAAAAACAGCCCCACTACCATTCTCAGTAGCTGCTCACAACCACTTCGACTCCTTCATCTGTTTCACTGAATATGTTTTCAAAATCTTGGAAATAATGCTGCTATGAACATAGAAAAAATTGATCAAAACAGGTTTGTTATGTATCATTCAACTATGAAAAAGTTATGAAGAGATAGTCACAAAATAATTTTTATAAACACATAAAGACATAAAATGTCTTATAAAGACATTTTTAAATATGTCTTATCATTTAAAAAAAGGAAAAACAAAAAAATGAAGCAAAAAAATTAATTGATGTAGGAATGTATTATTTATAAGTATACAAAAATATTACCAATATTTACTCATTGTATCAATGATTAGAAATTAACAATGGAAAACATGGAGTTACATTTATATACATTAAATTGTTTTAACAATGTAAATAAGAATGAAATATCTGAGCTACATTCCAAAATTTTCATTATTTGGTGTTTAAAAATACAAAAATGAAAAAACGGGGAAAAACTACTAAAACATATATAAATATTGTTCTAATTTCTTCTTTATTGTTCTCCCAACTAATGCACAATATTTCTAAATTTCCCTAGAACACTTACAAAATTGTGTGTTTTTAATTTTAATTATTTAGCCTTTTAAATTTTTTTTTAAAAAACTTGTCCATTTGTTTTAATGGCAGCCACTCTGGGGTACATGCTAACAAAAGCTAATGTATTTTACAAGTTCTAAAATTAGTTGTGTTATATTTTCAACAGAAACAAACAACTCCCCAATCTTGCATTCTAGATTTTAATTGCTTTAAAGCACAAAAACAAAAGAATAAAATATAAAGGGAAAAACTATTATTGTGAATTACAACAGTTACATGTATGTGTAAAGAAATACAGCTCAATTGTTTGTTTGTTGTTGATAGTTGCGAAGTTGTGTCTGACCCATCGCGACCCCTTGGACAACATTCCTCCAGGCCTTCCTGTCCTCTACTATCCTTGGGGGTCCATTTTAGCTCACACCTTCTGCTTCAGTGACTCCATCCAGCCACCTCATTCTCTGTCATCCCTTTATTCTTTTGCCCTCAATCTTTCCCAGCATGAGGCTCTTCTCCAGTGAGTCCTTCCTTCTCATTAGGTGGCCAAAATATTTGAGCTTCATCTTCAGGATCTGGCTTTCTAAAAAGCAGTCAGGGTCGATCTCTAGGACTGACCGGTTTGATCACCTTGCAGTCCAAGGAACTCTCAGGGGTCTTCTCTAGCACCATTGTTCAAAGGCCTCAATTCTTTGGCGCTCAGTCTTATGGCCCAACTTGCACAGCCATACATTGCAACTGGGAAAACCATAGCCTTGACTATATGCTCTTTATTGGCAGGGTGATGTCTTTGTTTTTTAGTATGCTGTCTAGATTTGCCATAGTTTTCCTCCCAAGGAGCAAGCATCTTTTAATTTCTTGGCTGCAGTCCCCATCTGTGGTGATCTTGGAGCCCAGGAAAATAAAATCTGTCACTACCCCCATTTCTTTCCCATCTATATGCCAGAAATTGAGAGGGTCGCATGCCATTATCTTAGTTTTCTTAATGTCAATTGTTTAACAGCAGATTAAACTTGACTATATTAGTGTATTACCCAGTATTTCTATTCTACTGATAAAGATCTAAATCAGAGACTGAGGGGATATTTCATCTAGCGTCAATATTTTGTATCTATATGTAACTAGGTTTTTCCTGTTGATTTCTGTAGGATGAATAGATCAATCTATATTGCTATGTGACATATATTTCCAAGGAAGTATACGTGGAATTATACCTTAAATCTTGTAAAAACAAACATTTGGGTTTTGACAGTTATAGAACTGTCTGCGGCCTACTTGAGGGTCTTCTGGATGTCATTCTTAGGAAAATTTAGGGTTAAATTTCTCTTATTATGCATTCTTGAGCCCTGGAGAGAAGAACACTTAAGGATTATGAATTACATTTGTCATGTAGGCCCAGTTTAGACTTGCTGCTTTAGTTTTCCTTTCTTACAACACTGTAGTCACTATTGAAAATGCTTTCTTGTGTACACATTACATGCATATGCATATACATAATTTGGTCCATGCTTTTTAAAGTTCATAGTTTATAAAAACCTCAGCTGCAACCCCTGCTCCCTGGAATAACATACCCCCTGAGGTCAGATCAGCCCCCCCCACTGTTACTTTTAAACATCATTTACTTAGTAAATAGGGTTCTTTTCTAGCAAATGTTTGGTTAAGAAAATTGTAATTTAAGGGCAATAAGCGTCATATTTTCTCTTTATCTTTTTATTATTATTTGATATTTAATGTGGTTATTGCATGCTGTTAGAGTTCCTTGAGTAGATGGCATATAGATTTTCTGTAGATAATGATTGCCTGAATATGGTGACTTGAAAATGAGTATAGATACTTCTTAATCAGTGATTGTTTGAAGTTATGACAGACCCTGAAAATGGGCTTATGACCTGGATTTGAACTTCTGATGTCCAGGCCTTCTCTGTGGTCACATGTGGCCACATTTTGAGTGCTCAGCAACCAATCTTTTGTAACCATTGCCAGCATCTCACAGTCGTGTGACTGATATTTATGATTCTTTTGCTGGAAACCTGTATTTACTTTCAGTTCCTATATCATTGGGAACAATAGGCTTGCTTAATGACTGCAGTGTTTGCTTTATGACCGCCATGTTTTTTTTGTAACTGCCACATTTATAACGACTACCACAAAAAATGGTAAAAACATGACTGTCATGATTTTTGACTGAAATTGTGGGGTCAATTACAGTCATAAGTAATTTACCTGTAATTTGTATGTGTTAATCTAATTCCTGATTCATAGTTCTATATTCTTTGTGATCTTAAACAATAAAAAAAACAAAGATCCAAATGCAAGCCTGATTTTGGAACATAAATTACCTCAGTTGGTCTTTGAAATGACTTGAGGTCCAATCTTTCTCTTGGAGAGGGACAAATAAAGTAAAAATCTTTACGTTTTCTGGATCTCACAGTTTCTGGTCCCACTGGTCATAGTATCTTCTAGATGAGGGGTGTCAAACTCAATTTCATTCATCAGGGTTGTGTTTGACCTCAGAGGGCCGGGGCTGGACGTGGCCATGGTTGGTGTGGTTATGGTGTGGACCCTCCCTCAGATTATACAGGTAATCCCTGAGTTACGAATGTAATAGAGCCTGCCAATTACATTCATAACCTGAGGATTCGTTTGATTGAATCAAATTAAATGAATGTGATCACTCCCTGCTTTTCCCCAATGCATTTGTTAATTAAATGCACAGGTTATTAAATGCACATGAGGTATCTCAGAGTGGGAAGAGCATGCGAGGCCTAGTGCTGGAGCAGGCCATCCAAGGCCTCCCCCAATTCACATAGATACCTCATGCTCCCCAGTAAAGCCCATAGAGGCTGCATTTTGGCCTGTAACAGGCTGGGGAGGCTTCTGGAGGCCCCTGCACACGCCCCATTTTTGCTAGCAGAGGCACTGCGGGCCGGTCCTTTGCTATTTCCAGGCTGGCCCCATGGGCCAGTTCTAAACACCCTGCAGGACTTGAGTTTGACACCACTGTTCTTGATAAATGTAATTGAATGGCAGTGATTTATCCTGGATGACCATTTCTAGAAGTTTCTAAAGGGGATTATTGCTGTGCTGAGGCAGTTTATATTATGAGGTGATTCAGTGCTCCTGCTTTTCAATATATTTTTATAAAAGTACTGCCCAATTAGGTGCACCCAGGAAGCCATCTAAAGAACACCAGTCATATTTTCCAAAAGTCAGTGTTTTTGAGCCGTATTATTTCTACTAGAAGTCAAGATCCTCGTGACTAACCTTACTTAACACATACCATTAAAATAATGTATTAACATTTTAAGAAAGAAATTCAAGAACACAATCCTTCCTTTGAAGAAAATGTCAGAACAAGTTGTAATCTAGAGTTAAAAAATAAAAACCTTTCTGTTAAAAAGCTTGTTATAAGCTTGTCATTGCTCTTTAAGAAGCATGAAGAATGTTGATAGTATTTATGTCCTTCACGGTGGATTCTTTTAAAGAATCTTGCATGAGGCAAAAGAGTATCTGCCAGTTTTTAATACTTGCTTTAAAAAAGGTGTTTAAAAATTAAATAAGCATTGTTAAACAGAAACATTCATCTGGAAATATTTTCCAATGTTTATATTGGGTTTTCTTATCTTCCTATCTCTCTCTATGTTTGTGTGTACTGAAGTAAATGACCTCCATAAAAACATTGCAAATGATTAAACTCCTTTAAGATGTCAGATATTTAACCTTAATTAGAGACTTTAATGTAAGTGGTCTGACTATGCAGAGCCTGTTCACCTTTAAATTCCTTCTGCCAAAAAGTTAAGAACATTGAATTTTTACAGTGTATTTTTACAATGAACAGAAAGTTGGATCCTTATCCTAGCTCAGAATTGCCCAACTTTGGCAACTTTAAAACTTGTGAACTTCAGCTCCCAGAAATGCCCAGGCAGCATGACTGGCTAAGGAATTCTGGAAGTTGAAGTCCACAGGCTTAAAGCTATCAAGGTTAGACATTCCTATCATATATTATTTTTTTCTTTTCCATGATTCTTTCCCTCCTCCTTTAACAGAGTACTATATCCAAACGCTTGTATTTTATCTAAAAGTATAATAGTCCAGCTACTCTAACATTTAGATAAGTTAGTATAATTTTTCTTTGCCACAACTTCTTGTTTAAAAATATATACAGTGGTATGTTGGTACTCAACTGCTTTGAAACTCATCAAATTAGGTACTCAACGCATTTTGACATGAAAATCTTGTCCTGGTATTCATTGTTTGTTTGGTAATAAACTCAGAACCTAGAGCTTGTCATTGTTGGCTGCCTCATGACTCACTACATTATTCCTTGTGTGAAAAATGTACAATAAAAATAAAACAATAAAAATTCAATATTATAGTATAGAGAAGTTTGACTATCTGGATCCCTTGTTATATGTTCTGTTCTGTTGTGAATTCAGTACAGTTTCTTTTTCTTTATAAGCTTCATTTTTAATAAAAAGATATATTGTTCTACTAATGATTTCTACCCCTTTTACTTAGCATTTTTCTTTTTCATCCTTCTTAGGTTATTTGATGTATGCACAGTATCTCGAACTGAACGAGAGACGAAATTAACACTGGTGTTTGAACATGTTGATCAAGACTTGACCACTTACTTGAATAAAGTTCCAGAGCCTGGTGTTCCTAGTGAAACTATCAAGGTATCAATAGGGGAGTGGGCAAGAAGAATTTGTATATAAGCTTTTTATTAAATGTATAAAGTTTTTGAAACATACCTTTAATAAAAACAATTTTTGAAGAAATATGTATCAAATTAAATGTATCTTAACTAGCTGTAGTTGTTTCATGACTAAGAAGAAATTTAATCAAACTTCAATTCATGTGGTTGACAGCTTGAGGTTTCTCACCAAGCATGGTTGGTAGTGCATTTTATCTATCAGTTATAAAGGACAAGGAACCAGAGGAGAAGATTGCCATAACGTTTGTGCTTACGCTTTAAAAAGTTCTGTGTGTTTATTATTAGCTGTTAAAAGGAAGGAACTACAGCTCAATGGTAAAGATCATGTTTTGCATGAAAATTCCAGGTTTTGTAGGCATTTCTTTCCATAGCTTAAAACGCTTGCTACTACTTATAGTAAAATGAAAATGCTGAGTCAGATGAAGAAGTGGAGGCAGTATAAGTAACTGCCATATGATTTTGATATGATGATCTACAATTTTGTTATCTCTTACCTTGATTCCCCCCCCCATTTACATTAGTTATACTGCTAGATAGGGATGAGAAAATCACAAGTGTCTGCAAAATATTCTAGACTTCTCAAGTAACAGAGTCTCCAGGGATTGTATTGATAAATGTTAGAGACAAAGTTATGATTTTTTTTGGTGGCATGACTTTTTCCAACTTATCCTTATTAAAAAAGGAAATGATTATTTGGAGCACACATTGATGTACACATCATGTTTGTCAACAGCTTCTTAAAGGAAGTGTTGTCCTTTTTTCCCCAGACCATTGCTTCTTGGAGTAGTTGGCAGCAGGCATGATGTGCACATCAGTATGTGCTCCAAATCATCTCTTCCCTTTTGAATCCAGATGTTATAGAGTCCTAATAACCCCTTGTATATTAAGAGTGTATTTAAAAGCAAGAAGTGTTCCCAAGGAGATGTATGTATGCATGTAGATATGTCTATTCATATCTGTGCCAGTTGTTCCAGAAATCTTTGAAAATATGTTTTAAAAAAGGAACTACTTCTTTTCTAAGCATCTACATAGTTCATAGCTTTCCTGCTGAAGTCAAATAGACTTAGTGGTTAACCCTATGACTGACTCCTGAGGATGATATCAATGGGGAAAAACTCCAAGCAAATTCTCTTAGATTTGTTTCTTTCCAAATATGAAAAATGTGTACCTTCCCCTTTTTCTCTTGCTATGTTCTATTATCACCATGTTATTCCAGTTTCTGGTTTTTTAAGTTTCAAATCTGTTCAAATAGAACTTCCTTCATTTTGAGAATGATTTTATCTTCTAAGGGAAGTCCAAACAAAGGCACACATTATTAGAGTTAAAATATAGCTCACTGCAAACAAAAAATAATGCATGGAAACATTCATGAAATACAGAGCTGTACTGTTTGGGTGATTAATCCTTTAGACATTTGGCCGATTAAAATATTTTCACTTCAATAAAGTGGGCCTAATATTGCAGAACCTAAAAGATCATGCAGTTAAGGGAAAAAAGGCACCCAGTTAAAATTCTTATGAACTGGCATTTCTTCAGAATGGAAAAATTCTATCCTCTTCTCTCTCTTTCTTAGGGTAGTTGATGTATTTTTGGTTTTTCTTTTCCTTTTTCCTTTCTATCAGTATGCATGCAGGATAAGATATGAGGAAAAAATTATCATATTATTTTTAATATGGTAAACCAAAGATTTACTTAACTGCACGTACATACTAAAGACATACAATAATTTCAGCAGAGAAATATCACTCTATTATTTTTAGATGTATATCATTTTTAAAAGAATTTGGTGTCATATGTTAAACCATATTTTAGTGTTATGCAATCTGTTTCTCTGTCATTGGTCATGTGAAATTGTTCATAATATTTCCTTCTGTTTTCAAATAACTTCTGTTTCTTATTTGCCTAAGCAAGCCAACTGCATAACCCACAGTTTTACTTATTTTCAACAAACAGTAGTTAACATTAACCAGAATTTGATGGTTAAAGTTGTTGGTAAGCAAAATCTTCTAAAGCACTTACAACTGAATCAAAGAAGAAAAAACAAAGAGAAAAAGTTAAAGGATTTTTTATCGTGATGCCTGGACTCAACTAACATATCAAGTACATTTTGTTTTCAAGGGTTTTGATTGTTGCTGTGACTACAGATAGCTAGGAAACAGTCTTGTACTTGACTTCAGAAATAATACGCCTTGACTGTATAGGAACTTTTGCAATTCCATAGAAGTCTCTAATGAAGAAGAATATAATTGTTGGAGAACAATAGTTAACATGTTTGAAATCCAGTTGTCAAAACTGAAGGCATAGGTCACTTTAAGCTCTAAGTATGAAAAAAAGCAATTTTGTGTAGAAGATTGAGGATTGAATAAAATATAGGTTGCAGAAACAGAACAACATTGTAGAAACAACAATTACAAATAATCCTGGACTTATGGCCATTCATTTAGTAATGATTTGAAATTACGGTTTGATTTTAAAAAATGACTTATAGCTAGCCACTCATGACTATCACAGCTTCCTCACAGTCAAATGATCATAATCAAAGCAATTGCTCATATTTATAATAGTTGCAGTGTCCTGGGATTATGTAATTGTAATTTACAACTTTCCCAGTTGGCTGCCAACAAGCAAAATCAATGGGAAAACTGGCAGGGAAGGTTTCAAATTTGATTTTACATTTTATTTAACAACCACAGTGATTGACGTAACAAAAATGACAAAAAAGATTGTAAAATTGAATGTAATCATGTGATGCCACACTTAACATTTGCACCATTTAACAATGAAGTTTCTGATATCAACTATGATTGCAAATTAAGGACTACCTGAATGGGAAGTGCTTCAGACCATGTTCAATCACTGGCCTATCCAGCTTAGTATTATTGCTACCAGCTGTCGGTGGAAAATCAGAGAATGACCCTGGAGCTCACACTGTGTGCTCTACCTTTGAATTATGTCCCCTTTCTGGATGATTAAGCATCAGCAGTTATGCTGACCAAATTGTTAATCTGCCAGTGAAAGTAGAACAGAATATTTTACAAGTCAAACAAAATGCTTACAACCTAAGCATTCTGTGTCATGATAATATCCATATAACACTTAGTCCACGATCAGCGATACTGAACTAATAACAGCAGAGCATTTCCATACTATAAAATATAACGAGATCATGATTTGATAGATATGATTTAATTAAAACAAAGCATAAAGTCCACTCTTTGGTTGAATTGGAATCTTATTTACACTGTGTTTTTCCCCTCAATATCTCCCCAGAGTAAATTCAAACATGACTCTGGGCCACATTTTATACTTATTTGTCCTTCAAATTACTCCTTTTTATTCTTATTCTGCATTCTTTCTTGCATCTGAAACATCCTTGGTCCTCTCTGAGAATTGTTGTCTTGTGGACGTTTCATTATTCAAACAAGGTGACATCATTTTTGCTAGTATCCTCTGGACACTAACACTGATGATGTTACATAGTTTGGATAAACATCTGCAAGAAAACAACCAAGCTCAGAGAGCACCAACCATTTATTTCAATCCTGAACCACAAATATTCTCATTTATTGGTTTCTTTTATCTTTTTGACTCTTGACTGGTTCTCTACCTGATTTTTATTCAATTCTAAATCTCCCCACAACATTGTTATTCTCATATTTAGGTCTTTTAACTAATCTATATCTTTCAACAGCTGGACTTAAGCATTCTAATCATGATTGTTCTCTCACGATTATAATTCTTAGATAATCCCAGATTAGAGGCTTCTCTATGCTATAGGTGCAAAGGTTTTATACTTGTGTATAAAATATGTTATATTGAAGTTAGCTTTAATAAATATCTCTGTTGGATAAGTGGAGCAAGAATGTAAGAGAAAGAGGAGGATGAATTCTTATTGTATTTCTCCCAACTCTGTATCATACTGTTTAACCAAACCAGTTCTAAAAGAATGCATAGGATGTTAGACATATGAAAAGACTCTAATGAAAGAGTATACAGATGTCTTTCATGCATTTAAATTGTAAAGACTAATTTTGAAGCTAAAAGGCAAACAACATTGTGCTAGGAGCCATATGCTTCATATTACCAAAGTATTCATGCACAGGTCTGTCACTCAATGAGAAACAACACAGACTGAAACAGAGGAGATCTTGAAAGAAATGACTTGTGGGAAATCAAACCATCCCTAAATATGTGTTTTATTATCTTTGGGTGTTCTTTTCTCAGTTACCACCATCATAAAACCAGTTCCCAGCATCCATGAAAAAGGCTCCCCCTCAAACCACATATCAAGATGCAGAACACTGTGACTACAGACTAGAGTTGGGTGAAAGGAATGGAAGCAGATGCAAATGTTATTCTGCAGCCAGTAGTCTTGTTTCCATCAAAGGAGCTCGCATTGATGTCTGATCTCATGCTTCTTACAGATGCAAGATTTCCATAAAGCAAGAATTGGGCACATGGCTGAATTATAATTCCCCATTAGTTTCCATTCAGTGCTAAATTGAAGAGAGTAGCATATAAGAATTGTCAATTAAAATTTTAAAAAATATCAAAAGGCAGTCACGAGCCAGCCTAGGATTAATTCATATGCGATTAGATAAAATGGTTAATCTTGTGCTACTTTGTAGTGTATCTACCAATAAAAGCCTTTGTCACACAATACATGTTCTCCATATATAAAGTTAACCAGGGAAGATTTTATTCAGCTTTTTGGATTTTTTGGGACATTTTGCCCAATGGCAATTCAAACCTCTATGTCAAGGATTGTCAACCTTTTTATACCTACCGCCCACTTTTGTATCTCTGTTAATAGTAAAATTTTCTAATCGCCCACCACTTCCACAGTAATAGTGATTTATAAAGTAGGGAAGTAACTTTACTTTATAAAATTTATAAAGCAGAGTTACAGCAAACCCCTACCACCCACCATGAAAGCTAGAACGCCCACTAGTGGGCGGTAGGGACCAGGTTGACTACCACTGCTCTAGGTCATTCCTATCTCTCTCTTAAATGTTTGATTGCAGATAATCCATATTGATTCATAATATATATTTAATTTGCCTTTGCCTATATAATAAGTGGACACGGTAGAGCAGTGGCTAGGACGCTGAGCTTGTCGATCAGAAAGGTCGGTAGTTTGAATCCCTAGCACCACATAATGGAGTGAGCAGTTTGAAAGCATGTAAAAATGCAAGTAGAAAAATAGGAACCATCTTTGCTGGGAAGGCACAGTAACAGCGTTCCGTGTGCTTTCAGTGCGTAATAATGCTGGCCATATGACCACGGAGACATCTTCGGACAGCGCAGGTTCTTTGGCTTTGAAACAGAGATGAGTACTGCCCTCTAGAGTCGGGAATGACTAGCACTTATATGTGAGGGGAACCTTTAGCTTTATATAATAAGTAATACTCCATCTTGGTATGTTTTGATATTTTTATGCTTGTAATAGATGACTAGACTCCTTGAGGAAATATTTATATATTAGACCTTATTGAGCTAGCTGGATCAACACTTCGTTAAGGACATTTTCTTCATTTGAAAATTAATACATATTTAAATATAATGTTCCATAAATGTCTACTGAAAACTGCCTGGATTTTGAAATGTTGACAGATCAATCCTTGTCCATCTTTTATCTTTTTTTAGGACTGTATTTTCTAAAATGTAATTGTGTCCAAGCACATGTCCACTCCCCCCCATCCTTTCTTTTTTTAAAAATGTTATATAAATATTAAAAATGTTATAAATGTTACTCTTTGAAAACACCTTGAAATTATACCTGTTTCCTACTTATCTATATGTAGCAGTCATTTGTAGATATAATTTAGGCTCTTTCTTCCTCAAGGAACAGAAAATTGCTTGAAAAGAAGAACCAGATTGATGTATCTTACTTAGCAAATTGAATCGCATAACACAGAATGAAAATAGGTCTTCTTACAGAGCAATCTATGGAACAGTCTTCAATCAGAGAGTCATAATTCCGTTAATTTTCCAGGTGTACATGGTATAACATATCAGGGTTGTAGTCAAAAAGTCTAGAAAGTGGCTTAGCTTGGTTCAAGATATTAATGGCTGAAAGGAATACCCTGAGCCCTTCAGATACCTATTTTGCCTTTTAAAATCCCCCAACTCCACTCTCACCCAAGAAAGGCTTTAGGGGCAGCAGAAAGAAACTGCATGTGGCCTGTGCTTTTCATACTCCTGCCTTAAGACTTAGGCTTTTTGTTGTTGTTGTTGTTCATTTTTGCTGTTGCAAATGTGCTGAAGATAAACCTAATGTAGTTAGTGAAGTCATGCTGCATTGTGAATTGCAAAATCAAAAACAGTTTTCTAGTAAAGATAACAAAGACCTACCCTTGAGTGATTGATGAGAACATTATATGAGTGCAATGGGCTGGAAAGTCATCATCTTGTCTTTTCCTTAGCCACAGGAAAGACATACTAGAGAGACCTCTTTTCTTCTGGCTATGCATAAGAGGGGTTTACATGGCATGGAAATGTGTTACACCAAGCAGAAGCTCATGAGTTTGCAGGGCACACAGTAAATCTGTTTAGTATCTGAAGCACAAAAGAGAACAGCACTCTTTTGATAGTGATGCCTGGCCCCTTTCATTTGCTTTTCTAAATATACCATTTGCTTCCAATTCATTGAGTGGCATTTTGCAACAGTGCATACTTTTCGTGTGGTAGACTCTCTGATTGGTGGGTGGTTGTTTTTATTCTTAATTGGCATGAGTAAATGAAAGGTTACTTAGGCTCTGATGTAGTAGAGGTACTTCAGTCTGTTTAAAGCTGTTTGCCAAAATACAGCATCTGTTTTAACCCTCCATATTTCCCACTGAGTAATTTGTAGAGGGATAATATCCTAACCTCTCACCAATTGCAACTATTCCTTGATTTTCCTAGTACGGTTTTCATGTTTTAATAACCACGACTATGCAAACAAGGAAAAAAGAATTCTGGATTTGTAATTAGATATAGTTATCTAGATAAACAAGACTAAGTAAGTATTCACCCCTCTTTGAGAAGGATGGAAGGAGAGTTCTTTTCATTTCTTTCACTGTGATGTCTCTTTTTTTATATACTTTCCAAGAAAAAGATCCATGAGAAGGAAAGAACTTGGTGTTTGTTTCCTAGCTTAATTTTTAACCTATCGGTATTAAACTGAGAAAAAGAGGGGCAGGCATTTATCCATGCTCCATTATTAGATGACAGTGGAAGAATATTAGGGCAAAAAAAATCCTCAAAAGGATATATGGATAAAAGCTAACTCCTTGCACCCTTTGAAAGGAGTGTTTGTCTTGGGCTAAGAAGCTAGACATAATTTCAAAGGGCAGAGGCTATACTGCAAGTCAGTATTAGATTGTCGTATTTAGGCACCCTTGAGACAAAAGTGTTATATTCAATTTCTTTGCAATTATATTTTCTTAATTCAAAGGTTCTGCTCATTTTTTTTGTTTGGCTTGTCTTAAGAAATTGAGATTTTTAAGGGTGACAGTTTTTGTTTACCTGGTTACAATTTTACCAGATCTGCTAAGAACTTGTTCCTTTCTGCAATTCAAGTCACCCTTAATCTAGGAAGGTGGTGCAAATTCTCTATTTGAGTCCCTCAGCCTGAAGCTGCTTGCAAAAAACATGTTCCCCTTTGGAGCATTATCTCAGCTTCCTAATCACTGACCAGCTGTCTTGTTAGTGAATAGAACTGTGGGCCCCATGCCATGTTTCATGTGAGGTCTTGGCTGGGTGGCCAAGCAGGCAGCCTGCAGCCACCATCAAAGCAATTTGAGAGATATTGGCACAGCATTGCCTCCATTAATATCTGTTGTCACATGCTGTCATGCAACTTAAACCAGAGAGGAAATGACCACTGGTGACAGAGGAAGTGTGCTGGTAGCGTTTAGTGTCTCTAGACATTGTCCTTGAGGTTAAACAAGTGGATACATTTATATGATGTCCATAAACAGCTGTTAGGAAGCAAAACCTGAATTTTGGCCCTATCACCATGTGTTTCTCTTCCAATAAGAAAAATGCTTTCAGCACAAGCCATCTCTTAAATGTTTACAATAATAATAATTAACAATAACAATAATTAACAAAACAATTCGACAAATGCATTTTCAGATATAAACTTAACTTCATTTAGTAAACATTATAGCTTAGGGAGATCATCTAGGAATGGTTCCTCTGAGCTGTAACATGAAATCAGCCAATGTTATTTTACCAATATATAATAGAATGATGTTTGAATCAGGATGAAAAGGAAAGAGATACAATTCCATGTTTCATTCATATAATTTTGCATTTTGTCCATTAATCTTCAGTTTAGGTTCTCCTAATATTTAGAAGACACACCGGCTTCGTACATAATGCTAAGACATGTTTTAAATGTCTTTTGTGTTCATGTATCTACTAAACAGAAATCGTAATACAGCCTTTAGTTTAAAAGAGGAGGTGGAGTTGCACTGTATACAAGAAATAACTATATCTCTACAGAAATAGAGCACAACAATGATGAGAACTATCTTGAATGCATTTGGGCCAATATTAAAGGTTGGGGGCAGGAGAGAGAATGACATTGCCATAGTTCTATACTACAGGCCACCCAGCCAAGCAGAGGAAGTAGATGAACTTTTTGCTAGTCAGCTAACTAAGGTTTGTAGGAAGCACACCACAATAGTAATGGGGGATTTTAACTACCCTGACATCAACTGGGAAACAAACTCTGCACCAAGTGGAAGATCCAACAAGTTCCTAATGAACCTAGTAGAAAACTTTGTTTCCCAAAAAGTAGAAGGGGATCGGCCATATTAGACTTAATTCTCACTAACAGAGAGGAAATGATAGAAGGTGTTGAAGCCATAGGAATCCTGGGGGTAAGTGACCATGCAATATTGAAACTCAACATTATGTAAACACAAGTAGTAGAACAAAATCAAACTCGAGACTTGGATTTTAAGAGAGCTAATTTCAATAAACTTAAAGAGAGCTTGGGAAGAATTCCATGAATGAGAATCCTCAAGGGGAAAACAACTCAAGAAGCTTGGGAAATTTTGAAAAATGAGATTACAAAAGCTCAGTCTAAGAAGAAAAATAACAGCTCCCAAACGAAACCAGCATGGCTGCATAAAGAACTCTCTGACAAATTGAAAGACAAAAAAAAATTAAGTATAAAAAGTAGAAAAAAGGGGGACATAACTAAGGCAGAATATCAGCAAATAGCCCGAGCCTGCAAAGGTTGAAGTAAGGAAAGCTAAGCCTCACAATGAAGAAAGGCTTGACACAAAAGTAAAAAAATAACAAAAAAGCTGCTCCCAACATGTTAAAAAAAGAAAAGGGTTAAGGAAACAATTGGTCCATTGCTGGGAGAAAGTGGCAAGAAGGTGACAAGCAACAGGGAGAAAGCAGAACTATTTAACTCATTTTTTGCAACTGTCTTTACACAAAGGGATAAAACAGTCCAACCTATCAAAAAGAGCACCACAAAAATCAGATTAAGAACACAAGTTGAAATAGGGAAGAAAATGGTAAGTGAGCACCTGTCTACCCTAGATGAATTCAAATCACCAGGGTTTCCACCCCAGGGTTCTGAAAGAACTGGCAGATAAGATCTCAGAACTACTGAACTATATCTTTCAGAGATCCTTGAGCACCGGGGAACTGCCATAGGACTAGAAAAGAGCTGATGTGGTTCCCATCTTCAAAAAAGGGGGGAAAAATAGATCCAGGAAACTATAGACCTATCAGCCTGATCTCAATACCAGGAAAGAGTCTGGAAAAGATAAGCAACAAATTAGCAAACACCTAGAAGTAAACAAACTAATAGCCAAAAGCCAACATGGCTTTGTCAAAAACAGATAACGACAGACTAATCTTATTGCATTCTTTGACAAAGTGACAAAATTAGTGGGCCAGAGGAATGCTGTCAATATAGTTTACTTGGACTTCAGTAAGGATAAGGTAGACCATAACCTACTACTAGATGAAGTAGAAGAATGTGGGTTGGACAGCATCACCACTAGATGTATTTGTAACTGGCTGACCAACCACACTCAACGTGTAGTCCTCAATGGAACTGCATCTACATGGAGAGAAGTATGCAGTGGAGTACCCCGAGGCTCTGTTTTAACTTTTCAACATCTTTATCAATGATTTGGATGAGGGGATAAATGGGGAACTCATCAAATTTGCAGATGACGCCAAGCTGGCAGGAATAGCCAACACTCCAGAAGACAGGCTTAAGATACAGAAGGATCTTGGCAAACTTGAACATTGGGCACTATCTAATAAAATGAAATTCAATGGTGAAAAGAGTAAGGTTCTACATTTAGGCAAGAAAAACAAAATGCACAGGTACAGTATAGGTGGTATCTTGCTAAATAGTAGCAACTGTGAGAGGGATCTTGGAGTCCTAGTGGACAACCATTTAAATATGAGCCAGCAGTGTGCAGGAGCTGCCAAAAAAGCCAACACAGTTCTAGGCTACATAAACAGAGGGATAGAATCAAGATCACATGAAGTGTTAATACCACTTTATAATGCCTTGGTAAGGCCACACTTGGAATACTGCATTCAGTTTGGGTCACTACGATGTAGAAAAGATGTGGAGACTCTAGAAACAGTGCAGAGAAGAGCAACAAAGATGATTAGGGGACTGGAGACTAAAACATGAACGGTTGCAGGAACTGGGTATGTCTAGTTTAATGAAAAGAAGGACTAGGGGAGACATGATAGCAATGTACCAATATCTCAGTGGTTGCCACAAAGGAAGAGGGAGTCAAACTATTCTCCAAGGCACCTGAGGGTAGAACAAAAAGCAATGGGTGGAAACTAATCAAGGAGAGAAGCAACTTAGAACTGAAGAGAAATTTCCTGACAGAACAATTAATCAGTGGAACAGCTTGCCTCTAGAAATTGTAAATGCCCCAACACTGGAAATCTTTAAGAAGATGTTCGATAGCCATTTGTCTGGAATGGTATAGGGTTTCTTGCCTAGGCAGGGGGTTGGGCTAGAAGACCTCCAAGGTCCTTTCCAATTCAGCTATTGTATTGTATTGTAGTATTTATAAAATATGGAGCCAGTTACTCTCAAAATTATTTGCTAAGGTGATTTGTAGAATGACATATGTAATCGGTAATGACCTTTAACCAAATTAGGAAAAAATCTTTTGATGAGTAATCTGGCAACATTAATTAGAAGGTACTAGAATATATTATCAATATAGTGTAATCCATAATTTTCATATTTATTTTCAACATAGAATGAAAATAATGCAAAATGTCTTTTATCTTGTCAAATGACTAGTAAATATAATTTCATAAAAGCAACAGAAAATAAAACTGTTAAGCATTTCATTATCATTATTAAAGAATTTTTCACCAAATCAATAAAATGAAATATGGAAATTGGGTCTGAACATTAATTTATCTTCACACAGCTACATGGATTTATTGATGGTTAATAGTTTTTTTTAAGTGAGCCCTTTGAAAAATGTATGGGTAGATATAATATCATTGGATATATTTGCCACTTAATTCCATTACTTTGAAATAGACTTACTTTATGAAATGTGGTATCCCAAAATATAACATTTTTGCTTCTTTTCTCTTAGGATATGATGTTTCAGCTGCTGCGAGGCCTTGATTTTCTACATTCACACAGAGTGGTCCACCGTGATTTAAAGCCTCAAAACATTCTAGTTACCAGCAGTGGACAAATAAAATTAGCTGACTTTGGCCTTGCGCGAATCTATAGTTTTCAGATGGCTCTTACTTCTGTGGTAAGTTTCAATGTATTTTGCTTATTTTAAAATCTAATTCCAAGATTAGGTTTTGTATAGATGCAATTTCATCAGTATGAAAAAATATCTGAGAAAACTGAAATCAGGATTCCTATCTGTCAGTCTTTCAACATAGGCCAAGAAAGTCCAAGAAATCAATGCCGTGAATAACAATAGGACCTTTATTGTAAGTTACAGTAACAAAATCTTGCAAATCTGAAAGCATTTCCCTCTCCCCTACCTTTACTCTCCACAGAACTAGAGAAAATTTCTTCACATGAATTCCATATTGCCATTCCTTCTGTGGATTGAAATATCACTTATCTGACTATTGTCCTGGCTGTTCTCCTTCTGTTCTCCAGAATATTCTCACAGACCATGACACTATCCCAATGCTCTCTAACTATACTGGGCTTCCTTGATTTCCAGGTAGCATGGATAATGGAGCAAAACTGAGAATTAGTATCCATTGCATCTAGTGATACCTAATGATGGAATATCAAAAATATTAAAAATTGTAATTTATTTGAAGTAGTTCTATACTTGGGAAAGGAAGAATTACATTTGCCAGTTATTGGGACTTACATCAATAGGGCTATCTTACTTACCTTACTAAAAACCAGCAACATTATATTCCTCCCCTCCCCCAGTCTCACAGGAAACCAAATGTGAGATTTGAACTGCTGAATTGCAGCTAGCAGTCAGCTAAAGTAGCCTGCAGTACTGTACTCTAACCACTGCTCCACCCCAGCTCTTTGCACACAATTCTAATAATGATAGTACAGTTTAAAATATACATAATCATAATCTTTCAACTGCTAACATTTTTGTATACATAGTAATTATAATATGTTCTATTATAGTTCAATATACATAATACTATTTTCCCAATTTCTACTTTCTACTTCTTTTTTCTAACACTTAATAAAATAACCACCATATTAAAAAAGATTAACACAGAAAATACAGAAATAAAATGCACGAGTTTATAGATTTGTCTGAAGAAAGCAAAATTGAATAAGAAAAATAGAATGATAAGAAATGGTCTTACAGTAATCTTTAGGTGAGCATGCTAATAAGAAATGCATTTTTAAATGTTTAAGTGCAATTCAGTGTACTTTCCCAATTGCCGCTTGAGTTTTCCTCTTGGCATACTTATTGCTGAAGTGTTATATGCCATGAATTAGACGAGGAATTAGAGAGCAAAGGCAGAATATTGATAAGAAAAAGTGGTGGACTAGGAACAGGGGGCCTAGGTTCTAATCCTTCCTTAGACAAGAAAAAGACCAAGAACATGAAAATTAGAAAACAACAACTATGTTTTAAAAGCAAATAAAAGTCATTTGTAACAGGATTCAGAATACTGAATAAATACAGAATAAAGCTTCCAGCTGAGAAAGCTTGCATACTGGTTGTAAATTATAAAAGCATTCCTATTTATAGTTAGGTTCTTCAGAATCAGATCCAGGAATTAGAGAGTAACCGTGTAACATCACTTGCTGAAATTATCCCAAACTATACTGAAGCATTCTGCTGCATGTTTGCATTTTGATTCTAAATTTACAAACATTTATAAATAATTCAGAGATTTGGGTCAGTGGTAAACTCTGCTGATTCAGAGATTCAGATCTATACCTTGTAACCTATAGAACTGGAGAACTAACAATAAATCAGATATATTTATCTAGTAAAATTACATATCCTACATAAGAACTTTTAAAGTTTTGGTTTCTCCATAATCCTTTCTAAAAATTTCCTGAACATTTTGAAAATAGAGATTATCAGAGCTTCCCAAAATAAGGTATTTAATGCTAACTTTAAGAATCAAGATGTTCTCCTCCAAAATGTCTATGAATATGCTCAATCTACCAGATCATGGTTGCTTTTTCAAAAGGTAATTGGATTTTCTTCGATTTCCCTTAAGGATGTTTCACTTCTCATCCAAGAAGCTTCTTTAGTTTTGACTTCTGAATAAGTTCCTTGGATGAGAAGCAAAATGTCTTCAAGGAAAAGCAAAGAAAGTCCACTTGCCTCTTGAAAAAGCACCTTTGGGTTCTCCTCCAAAAATTAACTTAGTCTCATCACAGTTTGAAATAATTGCTTTAACATGGAAGAAGATATAAAACATCGTGAGTCTCTCAAGATAAATTGTTGTACAAGAATGCATACACAATGATGGTATAAAAAGACTCTTGGGAAGCCTTTTGCTGTGATTAAATGAAATGAGAACTCCATGTTATTCCTACAGCAGAAAAGAGAAATGCAGTTAGAGAAGCTCTAAGAATTATTTCTAGAGCCAAGGTGGCGCAGTGGTTAAATGCAGCACTGCAGGCTACTGCTAGATCAGCAGGTCAGCGGTTCAAATCTCACCGGCTCAGGGTTGACTCAGCCTTCCATCCTTCCGAGGTGGGTAAAATGAGGACCCAGATTGTTGGGGGCAATATGCTGACTCTCTGTAAACCGCTTAGAGAGGCCTGAAAGGCCTATGAAGCGGTATATAAGTCTACTGCTATTGCTATTGCTATTTACTGAAATATCAGCCAGTTCCAGCTTTATACCTTGTTTCTTTAGAAGTTATATATTTTGTCATTTAGATGATTATCAGTTAGATAGCATATGTGAGAGCCAGGGATTGGACTAGCTGCTGGAACAGGAACAAGGAGACCTTTTAAACAGACAATTAAAATCATTTGTAACGGTATGTTACAAGGTTTAATCCACATTTTAAATGTTGTCTAGCAAAATAGGAATGCCTTAGCCCCGTGATGGCAAACCTATGGCACGTGTGCCACAGGTGGAACCCAGAGCCATTTGTTAGGACACTCGAGGCGTTGCACGCCGGCCAGCTGACTTCGGCCTTCTTTTGAGGCCGTTTTTCCCCAAACTGGTCCTATGGGAAAACAGGAAGTTCGGGAATGAACTTCTGGTTTGTCCGTAGAGCCGTTTTCATTCTCCGGAGGCTTCAGGAGGCTTCCCTGAAGGTTCCAGAGGCAAAAAAAGGCCCTACAAGCAAACTGGAAATCACCAAACTTCTGGGTTCCCCGTAGGAATGTTTTTTGCCCTCCGGAGGCTTCAGGGAAGTTCCTGAAGCCTCCGGGGGGCGGAGGGGCTGTTGTTGCCCTCCCCAGGCTCCTAGAAAGCCTCTGGAGCCTGGGGAGGGCAAACAAAAGTGCCACAAGCATGGGGGGAGCACTGGTCTCACACTCATGCGTGTGTGTGTGGGGGGTCACATATCACATACATAGCATTATGGGTGTTACACGCCCATGCACGACCCCCCTGCACTCCCCCCATTTTTGGCACGGGAGCCCAAAAAGGTTAGTCATCACTCCCTTAGCCATTTGCATGAACTCTAAAAAGAAAGAAAGAGTGAATTCTATATATCTTGTTATCTCATTGCCTAGAAAGCTTTATCTTAGCTAGCTATACCTAGACAAAGAAGATAGTTGTAATAGTTGGGGTAGTCTCCTTAAGAGAAACTGATCTTCAAATAACTGGCCTTAAATCATTTGTGGTTTTATGGCTAATCAACTATTTCTTTATTTCTGATTAATATTTAATCAAAAACTGAGGTAGTTTATGCAATACTAAAGTTACATGCTTCGTGAATCAGATTCTTGTAAACATCCTCATTGCCACATTTTGTAATGTTGACCCTGATATTTGTGAACAGGATTTTAAAAGTAGCTTGGAGCAAAGGCCTTGCAGAAGGCCTTTTAAAAGAAGTATTTTCATCTGGCATATGGTTTTATGCTTTATTCGGGGACATTTTTTGTTTCTTTGCTGGTTTAGAATAGACTAAGAATAGAATAGAATAGAATAGAATAGAATAGAATAGAATAACAGTGTTGGAAGGGATCTTGGAGGTCTTCTAGTCCAATCCCTTGCTTAAGCAGGAAAGCCTATACCATTTCAGACAAATGGTTATCCAACATCTTAAAAACTTCAAGTGTTGGAGCATTCACAACTTCTGGAAGCAAGTTGTTCCACTGATTAATTCTTCAAATTGATAGAAGCAATAATCAAACTAGGCACATAAAGAAACACACCTTTCTGAAGAAAAATCAACATAGATTCTGAAAGGGAAATCCTGTTTTAGCAATCTTCTGTTTTTTTAAAAAAAGAATGCTAGCAGGCATGTAGTAGAAATGACCTCTTAACATGGTGTGTTTGGATTTTCAAACAGCCTTTGACAGAATTATTCAGCAAAGATTTTTGCGTAAACCTAGCACTTACAAGATAATTACCTGCCCTCATTTTGCCGATTTGTTAGCAAAGAGCATGACTTTATAGACAACATTTTCAGTGGAGGTGAGTAAGTAGTGGAGACCCTCAAGAGTATATGTAAGAAAATATATTTAGCTATTGTGAATTCTTGGTGTTCTCTGTGCCTGATTGTTCACTTACCCAACTAGATAATATCATTGCATCTGATTTTGAACAAGATTTTAGCACATGCTCGTTCTACAATATAGGGAAAAAATAGAGATGTAGATTGTATTTCCAACTCAAAACTAATTATAAATATCTAGAGGTATCTTCAATAAATGTAATCTTCAATATGTACACTTCAAGTGCATAATGGAGTCTCAAACTTGTCTTTCAAAGGATTTAAAATGGCAATAACTATTGCTTGAATAAGTGAAAGTCAGTCATATGCACAAAATTCACATATTCTTCCTGAGTAAAATGTGAATGAAAGTATATCAGTAGAAATGTTAATTTTTGTCCCTTTTAATTGAAATCCATGGGAAAGGATCATCTTACTCTTTTGCTAAGATCAGAAAACCCAATGCCAACAGAGGTTATTAAAACTTTTTCACCTCCCTTTCATTCATCTTCAAATATCATGAACGTGTTTTGTTATTACATCCTTGAGTAGGTATTCTACTTGAATAGGTATCCAGATTTCTAGGGGTGTATTAACTTGGGTAGAGAAATAGAGAAATAGGTAAGTAAATAAAGAAATGTTCAAGTCAAGGAGGTTAATAACATTTTTATATCATTTAATTTTGCCTTTGGAGAAGAAACATAACTAGGTAAGATAACAGTATTGTTTTATAAAGTCCAACAGTCTGTTTTCACAATGGCCAAATCACTGTACAAGGAAACCCAGAAATCTCCCAGCAGAGTGTCTTCAGAGGCAGTCACATGGCCGTCAAAGTTCATAGCTATTCAATTCATTTTTGAAAGCTGAGTTATTGTTTGCTTTTATGCACAAAGACTTCAATGCAACTTCAAAAGACGTTAATGAGTCTAATTGATATGAGTTTAATATGCAGTGCAGTGGTAAAATACTGGTTTAATAAAAAATATATTGCTTTAAAATATTCAGATTGTTTATGGCAGGGATAATTTTATTCTTGTTTTGGGCTTGCTGTGGGCTTTTATCATATAGCATATTTATGTTTATTTGGATAAGAATTGAAAACAATAAGTGAATACTTTTCTTATATTGGTTTACCCACTTATATTAAAACTTTCAAATGCAAAGCACCTTAAACATTGAAAAGGCAGCATAATTAAAATATATCAAACAGAGTATTAGTAGGCAATCTTATGTTGCTGAATGGCATACATGCTACAGTGTGTAAATACGCAATTTATTTGCATTTTATTATTTTCTTTTATTGAAGATACACCATTTGTTGTGTAGGCATTCCATTGCATTCACTAAGGAATACACCATTTCAAAAACTTCATGGATACTTTCAACTATTTGTGACACTACATGTTTTCTCTACCTTATGCCACTGAAGCAGCAGAAATTTTAAATAAGTAAAGGCCTCCCTATCGTATCAGTTCTTGTGGGAAAATATGCTTCAGTGACTTACTGGCGCTGCCTGTGGAATGTGGCATTTCAAAGTACCTTTTTACAGTGGGAAAGAATTTAGTCAAGAATAAACAGTCTGACCTTGTTAAATGGACCAAAGTCCGTACATATCCCAGTTCCAGAAAGCTAGTTTTTACTAGACTGTGAAAGAAAGCTCAGTTTTCAATTTTCAATTTCAATTTTCTATTTGGATTTGGGGTAAGGAGCAGGAAATTTAGAGAATCCTTGCATGCATTGTAATTTTACATTTTCTCTTTGAGGCAATGTAGCATATTAGTATTATATTTAGAACAAGATAATTTTGTCTAAAAAACTTCTATCAATACAGCGCTAATAATAATTAATGTTTAATGTTAACGAATAAGTGTTAATGAAAATGAATAATCTCATCCCATGATAATAGCCATTCTCAAGAACACACCAGGTTGGTTAATTTGTTTGGGGACTTTGGAGACCCCAAAGGAGAATTAGATGGGAGAAGGAATAGATCAAGTAATCCCTGTGGTACAACATTGGAACACTAATTAATTTGTCACTGTCTTTCCCCCTCCCCCCATTCTTACTCAGTTTGGAGCAAGGGGAGGTTGCTAGTGATCATAAATAGTTTCCTGCAGCCCAGTATATTCCAAATTTCTGCTTTCTATAATTTGATGTGATCCTGAAATGTTGGGATTTCTTTAAAATTTACCAATCTGCAGCCAGCATCACAGATGTTATAGTAGGCACTTGGGGAAGTAGAGACCTAACATTTCTGAACAGCAGCAGTGTTGAATCCCGAGTAAGTCCTCGGACTTACGAATGACAGCTCGGCAACAGCCAGGTGCGCCTTAGCCAATCAGGTGCGACCTGCAAGTTGCCGGGCTGTCAAAGGCGCGGCTATTGGTTCTCCTGTCTGACAGCTCTATATAAAAAGTTGTCAGAGAGAGGAAGGGTGCCGGTCTACTCCTTTTGTTTGTTCTTGCCTGTAATAAACGTGTTATACATACGGTTACCTCAGACGCCTCCCGCCTGGTTCTTACCGAGAATCTAACACTGGTGACGAGCTGGTGGGATTCCAGGCTCTGAGTAGGACCTACAGGGCAAGCAACAATTTTTTTTTAGCCGCCCAATGACCGGACGATCTTCCGCGCTTCGCTTCACCTCAGCCGCTACTCGACATGGCCGGAATGCCCGCTTTCGCTTCTTTCGGAGTGGCCGGCGAATCCTGGGCCACCTTTTTAGAGCGGTTCAAGTGTTTCTTAATTGCTAACAATCATCAGGGATACTCGCAAGCCAGAAAGTGCGGGTTCTTTTTGACCGCCTGGGACCCGAAATGTTCGTGACGGCCCACTCCTTCGCGGCCCCTCGGGCTGTCTATGATCTGTCGTGGGACGAACTGATGGAGAGGCTCCAAGCCCATTATGCCCCAACGCCATCCAAAATTACGCGCCGGTTTGCATACCGCCGGTGCGTTCAGAAGCCGACTGACTCAGTAAATCAGTTCCTCAGGCCTTACGAGTCGCTGCCGCTCAGTGTGATTTCCTTGACCTGGAGGACAATTTGACTGAGCAGTTTGTCTGTGGTCTTAAGGACCTTTTTCTCAGACGGCGTCTTCTCGGCAAGACCAACATCACGCTTACATTTGCCTTCGACGAGGCAAGGGCCGCAGAGCTCACGGAGCTGTCCGCCATAGAGATGGCCCGCTACCTGCCTTCCGCACCCGCTTTGGCTGCCAAGCCTGCCTTTCTGCCCCACCGGCTCCTGCCTCTCTGCCTCCGCCACCTTCGGATATCACCAATCTCATCGATGAACTGGTTCCCCTGCCGGACCAGTTCTACGAGGCGCAGGTCGATCGACTGAGGGCCATCCCTCAGCCACAACAGCCTTCTCAATTCGTGCTCCTGCCGCTGCCGCCGCCTGTCTCAGCTGCAGAGATCTCATGCCCGGGCAGCCTGCCCTTTCAAGACGGCCGTCTGCTGCTGCTGCGGCAAGAAGGGCCACCAACTTGCCACCTCTGCCTCAAGCCGACCAGCCTCCAGTCTACGGTTCCCCAGCACCTTCCTAGAACCAACCGGCCAGACGCCTGCCAGCCCACTGTGACAATTGCTACGCCCTGGCGGATGATGTCCCTGCCCGTGACCCGTCAAAAGCGCGGACGGCAAAAGCGCGATCGACAAAATCGCGCCTTTGACGTCATCACAGCGCGACGAAAAAGATCGAAAAATTCAAATAAAAATTAATAAAAATTAAATTAAAGCAAGCCGATTCACATAAAGGTAAGGGTTAGGGTTAGGGTTAGGGTAAGGGTTAGGGTTAGGTTAAGGGTTAGGGTTAGCTTTAGAGCGTTAGTGTTAGGGTTAGGTTAAGGGTTAGCGTTAGGTTTTTCGTTACTTTAACGGTTAGGTTTAGGGTTAGGTTTAGGGTTAGGTTAAGAGTTAGGTTTAGGGTTAGGTTTAGGGTTAGGTTTGGGGGGCTTAGGGTAAGGTTTTCGCTTTATTTTTACATTTTTCGAACTTTTTCGTCGCGCTGTGATGACGTCACAGCGCGCTTTTGTCGAGCGCGATTTTGTCCTACGCGCTTTTGTGGTGGAACCGTCCCTGCCACCCCTGCAGTGTCGGTCCACCTCGCCTCCGTGGGTATCCAGAAGATCTCCATCAACATTTCTATTGAAGGTTCCCCCTGCCTAATGGAGGTCGACTCGGGCTCCTCCAGGTCACTCCTCTCCTGGGACACCTTCACCAGACTGTCCCCGTGAGTCTCCAAGTTCCAGCTATCTCCCTCGGACACTTTGTTAAAGGACTACCAGGGGACTAACATTCCGACCCTGGGCTGTTATGGGGTGCGGGTTCAGTATGGGGCAATTGTGCTGTTCTCCCTGTCCTAGTTGTTCAAAAGCCCCTCCCCTCTATTTTAGGCCTTGACTGGTTCACTTCTCTGGGCTTATCCCTGACAGGGGTGCATGCTGTGGCGGACACGCCCCCTGATGTGGCAGCTGTCCTTCAGGACTACGCCGACGTTTTCAATGGGGAACTTGGGCAATATAAGGGCACCCCTATCTCCCTTAACTTGGACCCCCAGGTTGCCCCCATCCGGCTGAAGGCCCGCAGGGTGCCTTTTGCCTTGAGGCCTAAGGTTGACGCCGAACTCGATAAGCTGTTGGCGCAGGGCATCCTGGAGCCCATTGACCATTCACGCTGGGAGACCCCAATAGTGATCCCCGTGAAGGCCGACGGGTCCATCAGGATCTGCGCCGACTACAAGTCAATGATCAACCTTGGCCTTCAGGCAAACCCACATCCAGTCCCTGTCGTGCAGCACCTGCTCCATTCCTTGGGGCAGGGCTGCATTTTCTCCAAACTGGATATGGCGCAGGCCTACCAGCAGCTCCCGGTGGATGATGATGTGGTGGCTGCCCAGACCATCGTCACCCACCGTGGGGCTTTCCGCTGTCGCCGCCTCCAATTTGGCGTTTCCGTTGCCCGGGGATCTTCCAGAGCCTCATGGAGCGCTTGCTCCATGGGCTCCCCAGCATTGTCCCTTACTTCGATGACATCCTGAGCGCTGCAAACAGCCACTCAGGACTCATCAAAGTTCTCCAGAAGGTCCTCGACCGTTTTAGGGGCGCGGGTCTCAAATTGAAGTGCAGCAAGTGCTCCTTTGCTGTGCCCCAAGTGGAGTTCCTGGGCTTCTTGATTGACGCCCAGGGAATCCACCCCACCCCCTCCAAAAGTTCGGCCATCAGGAACGCTCCCACTCCTACCTCCAAGGTGCAGTTGCAAGCGTTCCTCGGCCTTTTAAACTTTTACGCGCCATTTCTTCCTCACAAGGCGTCACTAGCTGAGCCGCTGCATTGGTTGCTCGACCGATCCGCGGCCTCGCAATGGGGCAGCCGCGAAGCGCATGCATTCGTGGCTGTCAAATCCCTGCTGACGTCAGAGGCAGTCTTAGTCCAGTATAGTGACAAGATGCCCCTGACTTTGGCGTGTGACGCCTCCCCCGTGGGTTTGGGGGCGGTCCTGAGCCATGTCCTTCCCAATGGCTTGGAGGCCCCCATAGCTTTTTACTCCCGGACACTTTCCTCGGCTGAGAGGAACTACAGCCAGATCGACAAGGAGGCTCTGGCTGTGGTGTCCGGGGTTAAAAAGTTCCACGATTACCTTTACGGTCGGCACTTTACGCTCTACACTGACCACAAGCCTCTCCTTGTGCTTCTGGCCGGTGATAGGCCGACCCCTCCCATCCTGTCCCCCAGGATGACCCGCTGGATGGAGTTCCTAGCCGCGTATTCCTACGCACTGTGCTACCGTCCGGGCAAGCATCTAGGGTATGCTAATGCCAGCTGCTGCCCTCTTCCCTGCTCTGACCCCAGCCGGTCCCCTGCCTTTCTGTCCTCTCCATCACAGAGCTGGACCTTCCCTTGACAGCCTCTGACATGGCCACCCACTCGCACGCTGACCCTGTCCTGTCCCAGATCATGGCATCGGTCCTGAGGGGCTGGCCTACCGGGGGCATCCCTCCTGACTGCCACCCTTTTAAAATGTGTCAGATGGAGCTGTCACTCCACTGCGGTTGCCTTCTCTGGGGAGACCGCATGGTCATCCCTTTGGCCCTCCGCCACCAGGTCCTCCAGCGGCTCCATGCCGATCACCCCAGGGTCACGCGCATGAAGGCGCTGGCCCGGAGCTACGTATGGTGGCCTTGCCTTGACGCTGACATCAAGGCCTGGGTCGGCAGATGTGACCTGTGCCAGGTGTCCCGCCCATCTCCTCCCGGGAGTGGGAGATGCCCTGCGGGCCCTGGTCCCGCCTTCACCTTGACTTCATGGGTCCCTTCCACGGCCAGGTATTCCTGGTGGCTGTGGATGCCTACTCGCGCTGGGTGGAGCTAGTCCTCATGTGCTCCACTACAGCGGAGAGTACGGTGCGGACTCTGCGACGCTTATTCGCTACCCATGGGTTGCCGGACACTGTGGTGTCCGGCAACGGCCCGCAATTCACATCCGCAGTCTTCCAGTCCTACCTGGCTGCCCAAGGAATCCGCCATGCCCCATTCGCCCCTTACCATCCGGCCAGCTTTGGGCCGCATGGACCGTGGCGACTGGCATGCACAGGTGGAGGCTTACCTACTGGCACAGCACTCCACACCTTGCCCACTCACACGGCAAAGTCCCGTGGAGCTGCTGATGGGTCGTCGACTGCAGACCACCCTGGATAGACTACACCCCCTCTATTCAGAACTTCAGCCTGGCAACCTGGGGCATCCCTCCCGTTTCTTCTCTTCCGGGGACTTGGTCTGGGCACGTAATTACTCTGAGGACCCTCGGTGGGTGCCTGCCACCGTCACCGAGGTAACCGGACCCGTCTCCTACAGGGCCCACCTATCGGATGGCAGCAAGTGGCAGCGCCACCTGGATCAACTAAGGCGCCGCCACCTCCCGGAGGTTCCAGCTCAACCTGACACGCAGAGGCCGGCCACTGACGCCTCGCAGCCAGCCCTGGACCCGCAACAGTTTGATCACATCGCGCCTCCGCTGGCCTTCCCAGATTCAGGCCATCCTGCCCGGGCCACTGGGTCGCATCCGCCCCCAGCTTCCTGCAGCCCCTCAATCCAGCCCCGCTTTTCCCTCTTCCGCCCAGTTAGGTCTACCGTTCACAGGCCTTTCCCACCCCCTGGCTGCCTACCGGCCTGTTCAAATTCCACCGCCACTCCCAGCCGTGCCCCCTGCTCCACTAGGCCGCAGCGTTGACGTCACCTGGAGCTCCACTTCCTGCTGGGAGGAGCTCCCACGGGGACATCCTTACCCTCCAGCGCCGCCTCTCCAACTGCAGCGTTCTGTGCATGTCCACCGTCCCCCCTCCTACCTGCGCGACTACGCATGCGCCATTACTGACGCATGCGCCCTCGCTGGGGGGGGGAAAGAGTGTTGAATCCCAAGTAAGTCCACGGACTTACAAATGACAGCTTGGCAACAGCCAGGCGCGCCTTAGCCAATCAGGCGCGACCTGCAAGTTGCCGGGCTGTCAGATGCACGGCTATTGGTTCTCCTGTCTGACAGCTCTATATAAAAAGCTGTCAGACAGAGGAAGGCTGCCGGTCTATTCCTGTTGTTTGTTCTTGCCTGTAATAAACGTGTTATACTTACGGTTACCTCAGACGCCTCCCGTCTGGTTCTTTCCGAGAATCTAACAAGCAGCTAGAAGGGGATTCCTCTATCTTTATAATAATTTATTTTAAAAATGATAATTGTTTAAACAATTTTTATAATGTGTATTTTTATAAATTATTTTATAATTTAAAATGTATTTATAAATTAAATACAATATAATAGCAATAGCATTAGACATATATTGCTTCATACTGTTTTACAGCACTATCTAAGCCAGTGGTTCCCAAACTTTTTCAGTCCATCACCCTTTTGGTGCTACAAACTGATCCTCAGAGCCCCCCACCCAGTGGTGGAATTCAAATTTTTTTACTACCGGTTCTGTGGGTGTGGTTTGGTGGGCATGGCTGGGGGGGTGTCATGTGACTGGGCGGTTTGCATGACGGAAGGAAGATAGTAATAGTAAAATTCAAAACTATAACAATTAATTTCACATTTATTCAAAATCCAATTTAAAAACCTTTTTAGTTAATGTTAATTCAACAAAATTGTTGAACATGATCCAGTGATATCAGGTTTTCAAAGTCTGATAGTTATTTATCAAGAACCTTAGTAACTAGTAACTTAGTAAACTCAGTAAAATTTAGTAACTACTTCACTGTTCAGTAAATTCTTAATGTGATGGATGGGCTTGATGAAGTGAAACCAGTCACTTAGCAGAAGTCTTAAATCACTACGTTCAGTAATCTGTAATCGATTTCTTTGCTTGGAGAGAAGTTGGATGACCACACTGAAGCCACATTCCACCAAATATGATGTTGGAAATGCAACAAGGAGCTTCTAGCAAAATGTAGCCTTTTACCTCTTTGGGGAATCATTTTCTTTTTTTTAATTATTATTATAATGTTTTTATTTTTCCCAGTACAACTCATGCAAAGGTCATCCACACGTACTTTACATTTTTCATACTTTTAACTTACATATTTGTGATTATAACTTCTTTAAGCTACACATTTTTAGTACAAATCAACGCATTGACATATATATCACTAATGCAGTTTCCTATCTCTTCCATTGATATAATTAACATCTTTTCTCGATCCCTTCCCACTCCCACCTCCCCCCAGTCTTCGGGTTTCAGACTTGGTAACTCCGCCGAAACTACTTTGGTCGCACTGACCGATGATCTCTGGCGGGCCAGGGATAGAGGATTGTCCTCTATCCTGGTGCTTCTTGACCTCTCAGCGGCCTTTGATACCATCGACCATGGTATCCTTCTTCAAAGAATGGGGGAGGTGGGAGTGGGAGGCACCGTTCTTCGGTGGTTCTCCTCTTACCTCTATGACAGGTCGCAATCAGTGTTGGTTGGTGGACAGAGGTCGACCCCTAGGCCCCTCAAATATGGGGTGCCACAGGGTTCGGTCCTGTCCCCCCTCCTATTTAACATCTACATGAAGCCACTGGGTGAGATCATTCTCTGGCACGGGATCAAGTACTACCAATATGCGGACGATACTCAATTGTATCTGTCCGCCCCGTGCCAACTCAGTGAAGCAGTGGAAATGATGTGCCAGTGCCTGGAGGCTGTTAGGGTCTGGATGGGAGTAAACAAGTTGGCACTCAATCCAGACAAGACCAAGTGGCTTTTGATGTTTCCTCCCAAGGATAGTCCGGTCCCATTAGCCTGTGGGGTGAAAGCTTACATCCCTCAGAGAGGGCTCGCAACTTGGGTGTCCTCCTGGATCCGCAGCTGACTTTAGAACATCATTTGTCAGCTGCGACCAGGGGGGCTTTTCCCCAGGTTCGCCTGGTACACCAGTTGCGATTCTATCTGGACCAGGAGGCACTTCAAATGGTCACTCATGCCCTTGTCACCTCAAGGCTCGACTACTGCAATGCACTCTACATGGGGCTGCCCTTGAAGAGTGTTCGGAGAGTGCAGCTCCAGAATGCAGCCGCGCGAGTGATATCAGGTGTACCTCGGTACACCTGTGTTATGCCTATCCTCCGCGAGCTGCACTGGCTCCCTATTAGTCTCCGGACGCGCTACCAAGTGCTGATGATTACCTTTAAAGCCCTACATGGCACTGGACCTCGATATCTGAGAGAACGTCTCCTGCTACACACCTCCCAACGTCCGATAAGAACTCACAGGTTAGGCCTCCTCCAGGTGCCGTCGGCCGGACAATGCCGACTGGCGACCACTCGGGGGAGAGCCTTTTCTGTAGCTGCTCCAGCTTTGTGGAACGAGTTACCAGCAGAGATCCGGACCTTGCCCACCCTTGCGGCCTTCCAAAAAGCCACCAAAACCTGGCTGTTCTGGCAGGCCTGGAGTTGCTGACTCAAATCATTTTCAACCCCCAATTAAATCGGTTGTATGTTGGGTTTTTAAACTGTTTGTATTGTTTGTATCTTCCCCTGGGTGTTATTTTATTCATTTGTATTTGTAAGCTGCCCTGAGTCCCCCGGGATAGGGCGGCATATAAACCCATTAAATTGACAATTGAATTGATTGAAGTAAAGTTCAGTTGTCTCTCTCTCACCTCTCTGTCTTCCCCTTCTCTCTCCCTCTTTCTCCTTTCCTCTCTGACTTCCTCCCTCTCTCCTTGTGAAAAAAAGAAATAGCTTGGCAAAAAGAAAAAGGTTTTCCCTCCTCCTGGCTGCTCTGTTGTCCCCCTCCCCTGCCTCTTAGCGCCCCCCTGTGACTCCCTCTTGCCTCTTAGCCCCCCTCTGCCGCCCCCTTGCCTCTTAGTGCTCCTCTAAGTCATCCCATCCCCCCAGGGGGCAGTACCACCCACTTTGGGAACCACTGGTATAAGCGGTTTACAATGTTGGCATATTGCCCCCAGCCATCTCGGTCTTCAATTTACCAATCTTGGAAGGATGGAAGGCTGAGTCAACCTTGAACCTGTCAGGATTGAGTTTCAGGCTCTGGGATAGAGTTAGCCTGCAACACTGCACTTTAACTACTGCGCCACCATGACACCTATAATGAACTAATACATCTAATAAGGAATTTTCGCCATGCATCACAGTAGACATTTAAAATACATTTTTGGCCGCACTAACCCTTGCCAAATAATAAAAGTTTTACATGTGTATTTTGAAAGCCCAATTACAATCCTATATGGAACACCAAAACATCCCAAGACCACTGAGAGTAAGATGTTATTCAGAATCTTGCAGAAATCAGTTGTACAAAATAATTATCCGGAAGGAAACTCCATAAGCAATTGGAATGTGAAACATAATAAAGGTACATTGAGCAGTTCAATAAGTAATTATATGTAAAATCCATTTTACATACATTAAAAAAATTAGTTAATAGCCAACAAAAAGCTGGGCATTGAAATAAAATGGTTACAGGTAAGTGAAAGGGAAAAATAATTTTTTCTTTACCTTAAGCCAAGTTTAAATAAAGATTTATGAGAATGTAAAGAAGAATTAAAATATACCTATTATTAATATATTAACTTAATTTTATAAACCGAGTAAACATGTGAATCTTTTTTGAGTTTTATGAATTATTTTTATTTAGAAAACTGCTGCTAACTGGAAATTCTGAGAGTACCACTTATCTGAAGAGCACCATATTAAGAAGGCTGTTTTACAAAACAGCAGTACATCTCTTGTTGATAAACTAATTAAAAATACAAAAAATGAAGTTTTGTGTGCTGTATAGCAGGTTAAATAATAATACTAACTTGATAACAATATAGAAGACAAGAAATCTATTGATCTGCTTATACTTAATTTCTTTGGTTTCTTCTGAATTAGGTCAGGAATGGTGGAAAACAAAAACAATCGTTTGTGAAGAGGGTGCTTAGACTAAATCCAAGGAACAAACTCTTACTTCCCAGATAATTAGTAGTTTGCTTACAATGCAATAGCTTTATAGTATGTTCCAGTGCCTTTTGTTGAACTCTAGAATATTTCAGGTGTATTATTTTCTTGAATAAATTAACTATTATGTAAATGTCAAGCCTGTCCCAACTGGAGCATTTAGGAAAGAAAGATCTCGACTCCATTTGTAGCAAAAGGTATACTTTTACTAAAGCCAAATCGTTACAGTGTAAGCAAAGCCAGATATGAATATCCCCATGTAAATCCAGTGCTTTTCTCTTCTCCCTCTCTCCTCTCCCTTTCGCAAATGTCCAATGGTATTCAGACTAGGTGTTTTAGTAACAGTCCTAAAGTTTGGCACCTCTTTGGTGGTGGTGGGGGGGTTGCATTCCGTTCTCAGGCTTCTGTCCTTGGATCTGCCATGCTCTGTTCTGGGCTGGCACCTCTGTTTCCTGTCATCCTGGTATCCCCCCCCCCATCTTCCCTTACTCTTCCCTCACCCCTTTTATGGCAAGATGCCATCAAACAAAGCAGGACTGAAGCGATGTGATGGCAGATCTGACAGTAAAATTCATTTTCTACATCAGGGAAATAACTGATGGATTAGCATATAATTATTCAATTATGCCATCTTTGGTGCTGGATAAAGTTGTATGGTCCAAGATAGCACTGGTGCAGAATATGGGGGTGCTCCTAGCCTCACAACTCCTACTTAAGAGAGCAGGTGGCCACCATTACTACACCATTACATTTACACAGCTTTGTGTTGTGCATGAGTTACACTCATTCCTGGAATAAGGAACTCTAAACATTAAGTCTTGGCTTAGTCACCTTGTGTTTGGATTGCTGTAATGCACTAAACATGGGGCTACCTTTGAAGAGTATCAGAAAGCTTCAGCTGGTGAAAATTCAGCAGCGCAAGCATTTATGTGGGCTTCTATAATACGTTATAACTCTGTACTGTGAGATGATTGGCTGGCAGTCTGTTTCCAGTTCCAGTTCAGGATGCTGGCTTGTACCTTTAAAGTCCTTCATGGTATGGAACCAAGTCATTTTTAGATATAACCTCTTCTACGTCACATCTGCCCATTCCATCATGTCTGACAAGCGAGACATGCTATAGGTTCCATCTGTCAGGGAACTACACTGGGCCTTCTCTTCCATTGCGCCTGACTTATGGAATATTATTCTTCCCCGAAATGAGATGGTTTCTATCCCTACTTTTTTTCCAGAAGTCCCTCAGAACCTGGCTAAGTCATCTGACTTAAAGATCTTTAACAGGATCCCCTGTTGAGTTAATCTTAGTATTTTATACTTTTTAAAAACATATTATTTTTTTAATTTAAAAATTAATCTGCTTTTGACATGTTTTTATATTTTTTGCTCTACACTATCCAGAGTCACTTTTTATGAGTCACTATTTATAAATAAATCAGCAATAAGTAAAATATTAATAAATAATTAAATAAACAATGGCTAATTGATTTAATTAATTAATTAAATCACTAGAATTTGCATTCAGATACTCACATTGTGAGCTCTGGCAATATAAAAGATTTACTTGAATCAAGCTTGACTTTTAATTTAATTTTATTTCCTTTCCTAAATTAGTTTTTCAGCCATGTATTTTCTTGGTATTTGTCCATTCCCTGCTTAGTTTTTCTGAGATCAGGCAAGATTGACTGTTGTCACTTTGTTATTATAGTGTCTTCTAAATGTTTTAGGCTAAAATATCTGTTCTTCTCAGCCAGTATGACTATAACCTTGTCTGTTGAGTTGATAAGAAATAGTCCAATGTTGTGTAGAAAGTTGGTGCGACATTTCAGTATTTGCACATAATGTTCCAGTACCGCTTTGTCAGTGCAAAATTACTTTCTCTTTTCTCTGTTAAGAGTTCACCATCTTGAAAGAAAAGAAAAATTTAAATTTTTGTTAAAACAAAATTGAGTAATAACTGTTATGAGTATTGTCGAGGCATTGTCCTCTTAGCTTAGGTATGGGATATGGAATTTTAAAAAATTATGCGTATTCTAATTATTCATAAAGTTCCCAATTCTTTTATATCCCTAATGCTTGTTGTTCTGCATAGTTGAAATTCTTTTCCAGTGAATATGTGAAATATAATAGCTCAGATTAACAATTAATGACACAGATGATGTACTTTGTTCTAAAAGGTGGGTGTACAACAAGGAATCTTCCTGTTTTAATGAAACATTTTTAAACCCAGTTACAAAACATTCTTAATAGTTAAAAGCAAGTGGAAACTTGTGGGGGAGAAAAAATTGATATGTGTATTTTATCCATAACTTTTGCTGTTCCATCCCACCCATTTTCTGCAGTGTGTATGTGTACATGACAAGGGGAGGAATGGAAAGCCTTTCTTTAGATTAATTATTCTAATAATATAAATTACTCTAATAATACAGATTTGTTCATTCTTTATTTAGAAACTTATATCCACCCAATCTCATAATACCCCTGGGCAGCTTATTAAAAATAACAAGATGTAATAGATATGGATTGTAATAAAAAAGAGTTTGTTTCAACTCTTTTTCTGATGTTTTTAAAAGACGTTGAGTTTTTATAGGTTGACACTTAGAATTATCTTCAAAATATGAATTGTTCTATTATGATTCACTGTTTCCTATATTCTAATACAATGTGCTACATGCTCAGGTGGAGCTTTAACATTTATTAGACAACCTGTGGCCCATTGTGTCACGTTTAAGAGATGTCTTACCTAAAAAAAACTGAATGATCATGGGTGGGTGAAAAAGAAGTGAGACATGAGGGAGTTCCAACTTCTGTCCAACTTCCTCATTGAATTTTCTGTTAGGAAGTTGTCAGGGAGCATCAAAACCCTCCCTTTGGTCTTTCCTCCCTCCTTCCTACACTGTTCTTTCCCTTCCCTCTCTCATCTTTTAGAAATATATATATATATTTAATTCCACTTTATTATTTGTATAAATAACTCAAAAGTATGAGCTAATAATTTCTCTGTCCTATTTTTCCCACAACAATAAACCAGTGGTATGAGTAGGACTGGGAGAAAATGACTGGCCCAAAGCCTTCCAGCCAGTTTACTAGACTAAAGTAGGACAAGAACTCATAGACTCTGGGTTTGTAGTCTAGTGCCTTAACCACTAAACCAAACTGGCGCTCTCTACTGCTGAAGCAGAGAGAAATTGGGGCGGGGGGGGGGAGATTTTACAGTATTTTTTTGCTACATTTTCTAAGCTACTGCCATCATTACAATAGCATCTTCCTATTATTCAATGGAAAAGCATTTACTTATTGAAAAGTAATTAATATTTTTTGGCTATTGCACAAATTGAGTAGCAAACTGAGGTAGGAGATCTTTAAAGCTCATGTGATTGAATAGAAATTGCAAAACTATAAATTATTATTGTTGTATTTCTCATATTTTCTAACAAATAGATCAGTAAATATCCCTTTGGGAATGTATGGGAAAGAGGCTTCGTGGCCTTGCAGATTAAGATGAAAAATATAATTTGTGCTCTTCTTTAATGTTAGCCATATTCCATTGCTTAACAGTGGACATCATTAAAATGACTTCAGTTGCTCAAATGTAGAGATTATCATGCTAACTGTTTAGATATTGGCCAGAGATTGCTTCCAAAAGAGATAATAGCGTCTCTTGCTTTTATGAATCTGAAAGAATAGCTGAATGCAGCTATTGATACATCAGTTGATTAAGATAAGGAAGTATATTTGTTGTAATGGCATATTGATGAAAATAATTTTAATCTCTTATTGCTATTATATTTGGAGCATGACAAAAAGAAGCAAGAGGGAAAATATATTTAAAATACCAGACTAATTAATACATTCAGGCAAATAGTTCTAAGGCTTGGAATTTACCCCACTGTTCAGCTCTTCACACAGCCATGTATAATAGTCATCTTGGTAGCTTCCACAACCCCAAGAGCAAGCAGATGAGGAAGAGAGGAGGGGGGGAGAACTCCCCCCCCCTTTGCTACATGGACTTTTCCTGTGGCTTTTTATATGAGGATCTCCATCATTAAAGGGGTAAAGGTAAATTAATGACATGAATATTAAAAGGTTACTCACCCGTTTTAACATTTGGTCACTAGCTGGGCAATGAAAAGGAACCCTGGCCTACCACGCCTCTTTCTTTAGTGGGGCCACACATGCTCAACTAAAGAATTGTGCATGATAGATCCTGCAAACAATGAGTCTGCGCGCAGCTCGTCCAGACCGACCGTGTCTTGCTGAATTACACCAATAGCAGGGTGGCCTACAGGCAAACAAAATAGTTAAACAATACATAATAAAGTTTTTATTTGGTATTTCCTGTGAGGCTGTGCCAGTTGCCAGGGAGTGTTCTCTATTTTCTTCCCCCTCCTTTGGTTGTATTAATTGTTGATCACAGCTGGCAAAGAACCAAAGAAGCAGCGACAGATAAGGAAAGGGGGAGACGAGAAGGGGAATGGCATCTGGAGGGGGGGTGGAGAGAGCTCAAAAATTACAGCATATATCTGGAATTTTCCAGCTAATGATGTGCGGATGTGGTAGTGCTAGAGAAAAAGAGCCAAACTGAGCCTGCTTTGTTCAGTAAGAGAGAGGCCCCCTGTAACATTCCTTTTAGCTGTGTATATTTTGGCTCCAGTTATACAATGTTAACTATATGCAGAGTATGGAGAGGATCAGTATGTGTACATATGTGTGTTGTGTATGTGTGTGTGTTGATTTTGTTGTAATAAATAAAATGGTACAATGCATGCAAAATTGGGTAAAGTGATACTTGATGTTGCTTTTGCTGTTTTATAGTTGCATAATATTAAGGAAGAAAAATGCAAAAAATGCAAGACTTCCCAGCAACAGCTGCCTTTAGGGGATTCCCAGATGAAATGAATGCTGCTTTAAAAAAAAAAAAACTCATCAATGAACAAAATAAGTTAGAGTTTGCTGATGTAATGAAAAGACTGTGATGGTGATATGGTTGCTTTGGGTATAAATAGGAAATACTATAATTGAGAAGCTCTGATACAGTTCTGCTGTTCTGTCCGTTCTTAATACTTAAGCAATTGAAGCTTTGTTAAATGAAAGTTCTATAGCATGCTGAGTGATCGTTAACACACGTGCACATACAAGAATACAATCATGTACCCTGTAGCAAACACAAAAATCAAGGCTAATAACAATGTGGAAGAACAGGCGCATAAAGCATCACAGAGCAAATCTGAAATACTGCATCGCTATTAAACTACAAGTTTAGATGAAGAAGAACAAAACTGAAAGTTTAATCTGGATTGGATTACCACTAAAATGGTAAGATTTAATAAGACCTTGTTTGAAGTACATGTAAGATTGCCAATTTCAATAGTGTCCGGGAATGTATAGCTTCTTAATAATAAGCTGACCCCAGGAGCAAAGGGATACATTAGACTAATGTTTTTGACACTGAACAACTTTATGATGTATGGACGTCAGCTTCAAGAATTCCCCAGCAAGTGTGGGAGTTGAGGTTAAGACATGTTAAAGTTGCTAAATTTGAGATACACTATTCTAAACCAATGTTGATCGTAAAAAGAGGAGTTAAAGATCATATCTCAGTGAATCTAGCTACTCAGCTGTGGAGAAAGTTTGAATGTTCCAGTTTTAATCTTCAATACTTTCAGAAGACCTGAAAAGATTTTGTTTGACTCAGAAGAACAGCCATTCTCATTTTTTTAATGCCTTTAAGTTAGATTTGATTTCTGGCAACTGCTTGGGCAAGTCCCTACTGTTTTCTTGGCAAGGCTTTTTGGACAATGGTTCACCACTGCCTGCTTCCTATTGCTGAGAAGAGGAACTGGCCCAATGTCACCCAGCTGGCTTTCATGCCTAAAGTGGGACTAGAACTCACAACCTTTAAACACCCCCTCTCTCCCCCCCCTCTCCCCTCTCTCTCTTCCCCCCTCCCCCAGCCCTCTGCCTTTCTACCCTGAAGGAATCCTGGAATTAATTTTCTGTCAGAGAACCCGTGTGTGTGTGTGTGCACGCGCGCGCACAAACACACACACAAACATATGCATATACATATACATCATATACATATACATATACATATACATATACATACATACATACATACATACATACATATATATATATATATATATATGCTGATAAATTTATGCTAATAAATAAATAAATTATATTTATGCTGATAAATAAATAAAGGGAGACTAGTATAGATCTATTTTAAGCTATTTAGCTCTCATCAGCTAGCCATACCCATGTTTGGGAATCGAACCTGTAAGTGTGTGTGTGTGTGTGTGTGTGTATATATGTGTGTATATATATATATATATACACACATATACACACACACACACACACACACATATATATATATATATATACACACATATACACATATATATATATATATATATATATATATATATATAAACTTTACAATGCAAGCTTTATTTCTAATTTACACAATCCATGTTTTACAATTTTTACAGTAACAGCAAAGCCATCAACATCCCATCACTGCTAATGCTCGCATCATATCATGTGCAAAATTTGAAAACAATACTTTTTCAGTCACAATATGTCAAAAATTCCCTTGGAATGTTAGAATTCTGTGAGACCTCATGTCAGAAAGGCATCTTTGGAGAGTTGTTTCTATTCTCTCAAATAGGAGAGAGAACCTGCAAAATAGGAAAAAAGATCATGCGAATTTAAGTGATTATGCAATTCCTGCAACCCTTCAAAATTTGCAGTCAGATGTAATTTTCACTGAGACAGAAGCAGAAACATTGTTTTAGATGAACAGTAAAACACCTGTATTTCAGTAGTTTAAATTAAACTACTTAATTTGATTTAAATTAAATCTAATGAAATGTAGCAACCCTTCGGAATATCTCTTTGCTTATACTTCTAGAGACCAACTGTTGTCCATAATGGTGATAATGTAAGCAATATTGCATTTGAAAGAACAGTTTAATTATGGTGATCAAAGGTAGAAATTAATATTTTGTATAATATTTGTCAATAATATTTGCTTGATTCAGTTGAATTAGAGATACCTAAACTCAGGGGTTCAAAACAATGCACATCTTAAATGGAAATGCAGATTTGCAAATGCTGAAATTTAATGCCTCTCTGTATATCTCATTTATTTATAATATTTCTGTGCTATATTGATCAAAAACAAAATCAGTGTGACTAGCAAAAAAAAATAATTAGCCTTGAAATATGATAAGTATTGTTGAAATTTTGTAGAGAAAGCATGGTAGAAGAAGGAACCAGGCAGGTTGACATCATTTTCTGATACAAGTCCATTTACCTTTAACAGCAGTGTATTTCATAAATGTAGTTTCAGCTGCCATAATTAATGAACTATTTGTTAAAAGATAATGTGGTAGGTAGCTTTTAAGGCACAAGAATTTCCACAGAGATGAATGGAGCTGGGTGGAGGCCAAAGTAACATGTTGGAATTAAATTGATGTGGAAGAACTTTCCTTTTGGAAAAGCCATGGAAAACATGATAAATCTATTTTTGAATACACATTTCTTGAAATTTAGAAAAGACATCAAAAACTAACAAAATAACAGTTTTCTGAAAAGAAGAGAAACTGAAAATTTTGAGATATAGCTAAGTTTAGCGGGCACTGAACATCTCCTCTTGATGCCAGCCAGTCTGATTCTTTTGATGAAAATATACTAGGAGGAGAAATCACAGCTCCCAACTCAAACAATGCTGATTGGATATCCAGAAAAAAAAAAGTTTTCTTCCTGTATGGAGTGGGGCGTTTTCGCCTACAGACTCAGTTTACTACTTGCAAACTAAAGTCCATTGTTACAGGTAGGAGTTGTATATAATACTTTGCAGCATATCTAGTGAGATGCTGATAGCTAAATAAATGGGTTTTGGGGGACAAGAGAGGGGGCTCTTTGCAGTGACCCTGACAGAGGATTTAACAGTGTATTCTAAGCTCAGTGTTTGCTCTCTACCACAATCTCACAGGTTATGCCTGGAAAGGGACAACTAGGTTTCCAAAGAAAAGTATTTCCTTCTTCAGTTACTTGTGCCAATACTTTCCAAGGGGTTAACTAGAGAATTGCTTTGAAACTAAGGTAGAAGGTCGCTGGCGGCAACAGCAAAGGCTTGCAGGGCCTCCATTAAGAGCCTTTTACCCTGCATTTCCCACCAAGGGGATTGTAAACATTGGCTCCCAGCCATAGTCTTCTACAAAACTTCTCTGTCTTGCCAAAATGCAAGGATACATGTTTTAACGCAAACAGCTATAAGCACATAAGTTACTTTCTGGATTCCAAAGATCATTTCTGTTACAGTAAAAGAGGTAGAGGAAGAAAATTTCTCATCCCGATGAAGGAATTTAAAAATACATATTTGTTTATATTTGTTTCATGAAAATTCATACCTTTTTCAGCCAAAACTTTCTTGACTGTGGGAAATATGTAGAATGTTATCACTTAATTGGTAGCATAAAAGTTCTTTTATTTGTTACTTATTGGTAACTTTGCATTCAGTTTTGACTTCCAGCTTTGAAATGAAGGAACCTTTCAGAAATCAATTATAATCAGTTTCAATCAGACATTAGTGAACTGTCATTTATTTCAGAGCAGCAGCTGAACTCTTAGAATTCTAGAGGCAGCAAAACAAGAATTATACAGAAGATGTTTCAGAAAAGCTATTTCCTTGGATTTGAGTTATAAATTTGCTGCATCCTAGTTTCATGCCACGTTAACATCAAATAAATAATGTTATGGTTTAGTCAGATACTAAATCTTAATTACCTTTTGTATGGGAGAATAATAATTTGGCTAAAACCAAAATTTGAGGTAGGAGTGTAACTTACCTTTAATCTGAGACATTCTTGTATAAATGTGCCTTTTTTTGTAAAGTATGATGTTATAAGAACAATCTCATACATAATTCTTAACATACTGAACATACCATATTCAGAAACAATTCCAAGGAATATAAATTTTGAAATAATTAATCTTTCCTTTTGATCAAGATTTCTCTTGTTTCTCCAATGTAACTGAAATTATTTGTTTAACCAATGTAAAAATAACTCTTTCTTTATGGCATTAAGTTTATTGTTAATAGACGTACTGCATATGATCTGATAACAGGTCTAAGCTGGTGAATCCTTTGCATTAACTAAAAGTAGTATGAATATAAGGCCTGTAGCAACATACATGGGGCTGCTCTTGAAGAGTGTTCGAAGACTTCAGTTAGTCCAGTATGCAGCCGCGCGAGCGATTGTGGGTGCACCCAGGTACACCCACGTCACACCTATCCTCCGCGAGCTGCACTGGCTACCCATTAGTTTCCGGACCTGCTTCAAGGTGCTGGTCGTTACCTATAAAGCTCTACATTGCATCGGACCTGGGTACCTGAGAGACCGCCTCCTGCCGATTATCTCCCAGAGACCGATTAGATCTCACAGGTTAGGTCTCCTCCGGATTCCATCTGCCAGCCAATGCTGGCTGGCGACTCCCCGGGGGAGAGCCTTCTCTGTTGCAGCTCCAGCCCTCTGGAATGACCTCCCGGATCCGGACCCTTACTACCCTCCCAGCCTTCTGCAAAGCCACCAAGTCCTGGCTGCTCCAGCAGGCCAGGGGGCTTGTGAAACATCCAGCCCCATGGAAATTGTGAATGTTGCGTCTTTTTTAAAGTGTTGTCTTTGTCTATTTATCCCCCTTCCCTTGTCCTCCGGGAGTGGGCGGCATACAAGACAAATAAAATGAAATGAAATGAAATATCAACATCTAAAATAATCTAGAGAGAAGCATCCAGATTTCCTGAAAACTAAATAAGCACAAAACAAAAACAGAAAATTCAAATCCTGAATGGATGTGTAGCATGGTCCTGCCATTGGAAAGAGTGAGTCTGCCCTCTGATTGTATTATTGGATCTCTCTTGAAATGTTAACGAATCAACTAAAAGGATGTCCCCATTATTCATTTAGAAGACATGCTAATATTGCTTAATTAATCAAGACCAGAATCTGGTCCTGACATGTTTCAGCTTGCCAGTATCCTAATACATCAGGAGGATATACAGGTCTATACTATGGATTTGCCAGTTCATCTTTTGATTGATAAGAAACTGTAGAGCTCCTGCACTGTCAAATGATAGCTGCGTACACATGTTCAGTGCATGAGACTTTATTAAAAAACAACTATGTATGTGCATGTGGAAAGAAAAAGCTAGAACGGATATACCTATAAATACTCCGAGCTATACTTCTAAGTATACGTTCTAAGAAAGTTAGATTTCCTAGAAGTATAACACAGGATTCTGATTAGTGTTTTGGTTTACCCATCAAAGGAAATGAATAGGTTTCTATTTTAGCTCTTTTATATCAATGTTTTTTTTTCAAGGCACATACATTTTTAGAAGAATGAAGGTAAACAAACTAAGCCTTAATGGATATATTATGGCGATTCTGTGTGTAGAGAAACTTAAAGTAGTCTTAAAAAGCTTTAAATTCCCCTTGGAAGCCTAAATGAGCCTAAGTTATTCATGTGGTTGTTTGTTGTTGTTTCTTATTCTTTTTTTAATGCTTTCTGTGTGTTGCGAGTCATCCAGAGTTATTTGGATTTAGGTGATGAAGTTCAGATAAATACTCATGCCATATTGAATATTTGGCACGTGGTTGGAGTGCGATATTTCAGTTTCAGATTCTGGTTAGAAAAAAGGACTTCAGAATTCAGTTCCTTTTAGAGATCAATCTAAAATGTCTTTTTTTCCCCTGCCCACATAGAAATTGTCTAAAATATTAAGATTCTATTTGTTCAGGGATCAGGGATTTCAACATATGCATTTAATGCTGTGAAATACATAAACAAATTCTTTAGCCATGGTTATAATTTTGATTTACCTGTTTTTTATTTGTTGCTCTTAAAAGCTTTCTTATGATGGGATTACCCCAAAGCTCCTAAATCCATTCTTTAGATAAACAGGGTGCCTTATTATAATAATTTGAATCAATTACATTTTAAAGAAAATTTAAAAATTATTTAATTTAAAAATGAATTTGATGTAAGCCATTATACTCTGGCAATTTATTAACTTAAGCCATTAGCTGTTTTGACTAGTACTATTGCTATTATTTCTGAAATTCCACATATAAGAGAGATTTTCTAGGAATTACTAAATTCTTCAGTTAATATATTTTCTTCTTACTTAAAGATATTGGAAAATAATCAATATTGGACTTTTTTTAAAGACTGATACAATATGAGTTTGAATGTTTTCTTGTAAAATTAATCGGAAATTGTTTTCAGCATCTCAGTCATTTTTGATCTTGAAATAAAGTGAATACACCAGCTATATTTGAGGGTTTTTTTAATTGTTCACAGAAAAGAATGTTTAGTAAATGTTGGCTATGAATGCCTTGCTGTTGGATAGACAACACAGGAGTTGGAATATTGATTGACTTTGCCTGGCTTGTTCTATAATCGCCAAATTTAGGAATGACAGCAGGATTGTTCATATTACTTTAAACTTTTCATTGCATATCAAAGATGCAAACACGAAACATCGCTTACGTTTAAGATTATTGCTTAAAAGTTAATTAGTTCTAAAACAGGTTTTGACCAAATTAAACAATGTATTAATAGTTTCAACGTATTTCAGGACAACAGTTAATAACTATTGGTAAGCTATACTTAAGACTTTTGAATAATGCAATATATCAGCAATATTAAAAAAGATGGTACAGGAGTACCTATTTTATTAAATGCAGGTTGTCCTCAACTTACAACAGTTTGTTTAGTGACCGTTAACAATGGCACTGAAAAATGTGACATGACCATCTTTCATACCTTTGCAGCATCTTCCTGATCATGTAAACAAAAATTGTATGCTTGACATCTGATTTGATTTTGATTTGATTTTATTTGTCTTGTATGCCGCCCACTCCCGAAGGACTCCAGGCGGCTCACAATAGACAAGGGAAAGGGGGAAAACTAGACAAAGACAACACTTTAAAAACAAAACCGCAACATTCACAATTTCCGTGGGGCTGGATATTTCACAGGCCCCCCGGCCAGCTGGAGCAGCCAGGACTTGGTGGCTTTGCGGAAGGCCGGGAGGGTAGTAAGGGTCCGGATCTCAACAGGGAGATCATTCCAGAGGGCTGGAGCTGCAACAGAGAAGGCTCTCCCCCGGGGGGTCGCCAGCCAACATTGGCTGGCAGATGGAATCCGGAGGAGACCTAACCTGTGAGATCTAATCAGTCTGAGGGAGGTAATCAGCAGGAGGCGGTCTCTCAGGTACCCAGGTCCGATGCCATGTAGGGCTTTATAGGTAGCGACCAGCACCTTGAAGCGGATTCAGAGACTAATGGGTAGCCAGTGCAGCTCGCGGAGGATAGGTGTGACGTGTGATCTGGTTTATATTTATGACTGTTGCTCTTTCCCAAGGTTATGTGGGACCTTCTCACAAGCAAAATTAATGGGGAAGCTAGATTCATTTAACAACCAGACTATTAACTTATCAACTGATGATTCACTTAACAACTTTGGCAAGAAAAGTTATAAAATGAGGCAAAATTCACTTAGCATATCTCATTTAACAACATAAATTTTGGGCTCAACTGTGGTCATAAGTTGAGGACTACGTGCAATTGCCACATCAAAACGCTATAAAAATAATACAGAAAGAACCATTGGACATATTCATAATAAATTGTCATCCCTGCAGTTATCTGTTCTAATTAACCTAAAATCAGCAAAACGACTCTTTAATATAAAAATTATATCTTGCTAGTAATACTCAGGTTGTTCCCTGCAAGAAATTCCCTCTTGAAATGTGAGAAGCAGGAACCTGTTTCTGTATTAGCAATTTGTACTTTGGCATTAACCTGAAAAAACACACATGGTTGCCAGGTTTTGCATGGTGACATGCAAAATCAGGCAAAGAATAATTAAGAACAATTTAAATTTCCTGAGTATGGATAGCCAGAGAGGACTCAGGCACATTATTTAACCTTTGCTTTTAGAGCAGTGGTTCTCAACCTTCCCAATGCCGCGACCCTTTAATACAGTTCCTCATGTTGGTGTGACCCCCAACCATAAAATTATTTTCGTTGCTATTTCTTAACTGTAATTTTGCTACTGTTATGAATCGTAATGTAAATATCTGATATGCAGGATGTATTTTCATTATTACAAATTGAACATGATTAAAGCAGAGTCCTTCGGGATTGGGCGGCCTATAAATTTATTAAATACTAAATACTAATTACAAAAACAATATGTAATTATATAATGTGAAATGGTTTGCTAATGAAAATATTATATATTTGGGCATACCAGGGGTTGTGACTTTAAATATATATATATATATATATATACACACACACACACACACACATACACATATAATATTATATAGTCTCTACCCTTGTTACAAAAAGTCCATGAAACATTTCAGTTGGTAACAAAATAAAAATAAAACAGAGAAGAAATACAGTAAAAAAAATGGGTCAAAGAGAAATGCAGTACTAGGTTGGATATCCCCTCCTATTTTTCATCTTGTCCTACTGGTTCTTTATGATTTATCAATTGTTGTTTGTGACTAATGATTGTAACTATTATTATGACCTATTACTTGCTGTTTATATGTACAGTGAATTGGTGCACTGGGGACAAATTCCTTGCGTGTTTTATCATACTTCATCAATAAACATTTCTATTTCTATTTCATTCTATTCCTATTTCATTCTATTCTATTCCATCCTATTTCATTCCCATTCCATTCGATTCCATTTTCCTGTTCCATTCTATTCTAAGCATGGAAGCTTAAAACTAAAAAGATGTAGTGCTTTATTTATTTTTTCAAAGCAACTGTTGAAGATGTTTTGTGACGGCTACCTTTTTTCCCCTCCGCCCCAAACTCCTGGAATCCTCTTGATCCCAAGTTTTCCAACCACTCATTCATTCATAGATATTGCAGGAAGAAAACGAAGGCAGGTCTTCTTGTGAATGGACAGAAGTTTTTACAGAAAAGGGAGAACCCGAAGGTCTGGAGCCAGCTGCTGCAAAGTGCCCATGTGAACTTCCGAGTCTCTGAGGAGGAGGCAGCTGCGGACTGAAGGGACATTGTCGCCATCCTTCCTGCCTCAGTTCTCGGCTCCTTCTTCCTGGCTTCCCCTCCCCTCCCCACTGGAAGACCGAGCTCAGCCTGGCCATCCCTCAGGGCGCTGCCTCACCAGCATTCAGACGCTCCATTCTCCTCCCTTCCCTCCTCTCGTCAAGCGCAGCCATCCAATCTGCCTGCCAGTGCCTCTCATGTCCTAATTGGCTGGTCCCGGCTGTCCTCATGCCGCTGCTCTTGTTAGGTAGCCCCTCCCTTTCCCAAGGCAGCCCCTGATGCCATCGCTTCCCTAGCTCCAAATACTGGCATGCATGTATCTCGGTTCCTAAGACCATCGAAAATGTGTTTTACAGTTGTCTTAGGCAGCCCCTGTGAAAAAGTCGTTCCAAAGGGGATGCGACCCACAGGTTGAGAAACGCTGTTTTAGAGGAACATTCTACATCAGCTATTGTACTACATTTTTCTCAGGTTTGACAAGCTTCTGTAAGAGAAGTATATAATTCTTAAATCCCTTTTGGTTAATTGTACTGCTTTATTTACATACATACATACATACATACATACATACATACATACATGTGTGTGTGTATCTGTGTGTTTGGGGGTGCTTATATCTATGTGTCTATATGAGGTATTCGCATAGTGTTGGTATTATATTATCCAGATGAGTAATTTTAAATTTTTCTTGCATATGTGTAGCCTGAGCAAGCCTTTTAGGACATTTTGATGGGTCTTGTAGTAAGTCGATTACCTGACCTGATGTAATCTCCTTATCACAAGACCTATCAAAGATTCACTGATGACCCACAGCTGATCCATCACAAGATCCTCATTTGACACACCCATACCTGAAGCTCCTATAAACAGAAGAACACTGACCTTGACATTCCCTAAACTCCACTGAAGATGTTACCTAGCCTGATAATGAAATGTTCAGAAACCAATCCACAAGCTCGGAGGACGAACCTTCACCCTCATATTCTGCATTCAACAGGAGTTTATCTCTTTGCAAACTTTCATAAAAAATACCATCAGTTTTCCCCTTTCAGTCCAAATTTTGTCCTTAATTTAATTTAATTAATTGTCTTTAATCAGATCTCTCATTGCTCAATTTGACTGTGTTATTTGGGGATGGGAGAGATTGAGCCTTTCCTTTATCAAAAAGTACTCTCATATAAGTAAAATATGTAATCAAAATCATTCAGAAGAGGAAGTTCTATGGTAACTGTTGAATTCACCATATCCTGTCTTATGCGTCATTTTCATTTCTGCTTCTCTGTAACTGAATGGAATATCCATAAATTTTTGTTTGGTTTGGGGATGAGACAGGGGGAAATGTTCTTAATGAATCACGCATATTCATTGCATCACTGTGGGCAGGGGAGGGATTTCCCCCCAAGAAAACATTCTTAGTAACAAGAACATTTATCTGTGGTTATTCTTTGCAATCAAGTTCCTTGAATTTAAGCGGGCAATTTTGCTCATCTTGAACATAGAAAATAAAGTATTTATATATACTGAGATAATTGCATTTATTAAAAATGATCAGCTTTCTTCAGTTTGGTGCTCTCTGAATATAACACCTAGCCACTCTTTTCAGAAGGTTAATTAATTATGGACAGTTTCATTTAAACCAATCTTTACAAGATAAAATTTTACTAAGACCTTCAGTTAACACTTTCTTCAATCAATTTTGTTGGGAATACAGTTCTTTTTTATTTTAAGGAATAACACATTTTGGGGAAAATATTTTCTTAGCATTTAAATTGCACATTTTGTGCTGTGAAATTGTTCATTTCCCCCCCCCGCTAAGATAGCATTTGCAGTAGAAATTGTTCTGAACACTGATCTTGTCTGGGAATTCTGGTTGTTGAAATTCAGCATCTATGGAAAGCATTGGTTAAAATTAACACAGATGTGATCTTGGGCCACATATAAAATATACACTATATAATATAGTTAACATAACACATATATAAATAACAACCTTCCTTTGTTTTTTATTATATTTTGTGGGCAGCATGACTGTCCAGGGTCTTCAGGCCACGGGTTGGACACATCTCCTCTAGGTTATCTATCTATCTATCTATCTATCTATCTATCTATCTATCTATCTATCTATCTATCTATCTATCTATCTTTCTTTCTTTCTTTCTTTCTTTCTTTCTTTCTTTCTTTCTAATTTATTGGTCTCCCCCCCCCCCCCATTTTACTTCAGGAAGCAGAAACTGCAACATATCTTTTCCTAAATTTCTAAAAACTTATTTTCATTAAATCAGGAAAAAAACCTTCAGTATAATTGTGAATTTGAACATCTTTCAAGAGGAAGAGAAAATTTTCAATATTTCACCTAGTAAAATATTCTGTAACTGTTTCCAAAATGTGTTTGGACTTCATAAATTTAGGCACTTCATAAATCATTTTCTCTCCTGTTTATTTGTTACATTCATTGCTTTCTTTTGAGATTCCGAGCAACTTTAATTGCAATGGTCATAAATCTTTAAATTGGGAATGAAGAAAACAGTGACTGAAAACTGTGAAGTGTCTTTTGGAGCTTTCTATGCAATAGTTCTATGGAATACAATCTCAGACATGTTTTGAGCTTATACTGTTCAGAAACTGCTACAAATCACATGACTTCAGCTGGCTTGGAGAACCAAGTCAACTTATTTCTCATTCTGTGCTAGTTTGTTTAAAACCAGAGCATAGCTTTTTCTCTTTTTGCAGAGTAGCACCGCAACAACTCTTACTTGATGGCCATTTTGTCTTTCCTAAGAAAGACACCTTTTGAGTGCCATTTTAATTTCTGATGGTTGTAAATTGAAGACACTTCCAAACCTGTAGTGGTATGGAAGTGCCTTCTCTGTTTAAGACTGTTCTTAAGAAAACTGTTTTTCAGCAGAGGTTTAAAACCTGCTTGTTGTTCGTTTTAAATAAACTCCATTTTCCTATTTCCTTTTCTTCATCATTTGAAACACATGACTGAAAAAAGCTAAATTTATTCATGTTTAGCTACAGTAAATTATACTGTTCATGTTTCAGTAACGGTTTGCAGTTCCTCACATGAATATATTTAGAAGCATCTGTTTTCTTCTGTCTTAAAATTACTGATTGTTTCTAAAACAGGTATGAGACTAATATGCTAAGTTTTTAAGGCAACCTAACCATTTGTCTAAATAATACCCTTATATTTCCCATAATTATTACTTCATAATGTCTACTTTGCATATGTTTTGCATGTTTTTATCTTTCAGATGACCTCTAAATTGAGAAATATTTTTTCCTAGGACATTGATACTATTGCTTTAGTTAAAAGTAACATCTTCAAGAAAAAAAATTAAATTCAATAGTACAAGTTTTAAGATTGCAATTATATATTTCCCTTCTCATTTGTAACTTCTTCAAACTTTTATCTATTTGTGCATCTCAGAAAAACTGTTGCAGACTGTATTTCCTGTGGTGCTTCCAGATCAAAGGTTTATTGTGCAGTCCTTTAACATTAAATTTTACTATTTCCTAATGTAAAAAATACACGAAGGAATATAAAATAGAACAATTGCAGTCCAATGATTTTTATTTAACAGCCTCTAAATCATTTACCTGGAAGCATTCCTAAAAATTTTCATTTTTAACTTTATAGAAGGACATTTGTTCATCCTGAGCAGTAAAATGTTTCCTTTTACTTGCAGTATAGAATGTAATATTTTAAAAAACCCAAACAATTGATTAATAATATAATTAATATATGGATATTTTCCACAAAAATCTTCCTTCAAAATTTACAGTTTAGAAATTTAGGAAGATATGTTAGAAAAATAAAGAGATATTTTCCTGCTTCTTTGGAATGTCTGTAATTAAACTATATTCCTAATAGTTTACCTTTTATTTTTCAGGTTGTTACATTGTGGTATAGAGCTCCTGAAGTTCTGCTTCAATCCAGCTATGCAACACCAGTTGATCTTTGGAGTGTAGGTTGCATATTTGCAGAAATGTTCCGTCGCAAGTAAGCACTAATTTGAACCCTTTCTGTATGGAGAAAAAATAGCTTCATTTATAGTATATCTATACTATGTAATCAATATTATAACATGATACTAGTATCCTATGAACTGTTATTTTGCTTAATATATTGAATGATTAATTTACTTAAGAATGTCTTAATCAGATCAGATTTTAGGATGGTGAAATAATATATTATTAATATATTATTTAAAACAATATGGTTCAGAGATTCATGATGCAACAGCAAGTAAAAATGTCAAGGCAGACTGGAATATATGCACCTTGGGGAAATTTGGAAAATAAAAATGTTAGAACCTGGCATTAAACAATTGTAAAGTAGAAGCCATGGGAAGTCCATAGGAAAGATACCAAAATGGTATTCCAAAATAATATTCAAAATAATGAAATTGTTAGAAGATTTAGCAATAAGCTAAAGAAATATTGACTACTTGCAGTACCTGTTTCCTCTGCTCTCTGCTATCCTCTGTTTTCATCCATTTCTTTGTAACATTCAGATGATCACTAGAAATCCATCAGATCTGAAATTGAGTCTTTGACAGTTGTTTTATATTTTCTTTATGTTCCAAACAGTGCTTCTGTTGATATTTATAAACTCAGTTTATTGAATTATTCATAATGAGGCTTTTGGATATGATTTCTGAAATATATTATCGTGGAGAGACATATTTCTGAGTTCATAGCATGGGATTCTCAAATTGTTTTCTATTGAAATCCATGGTGGATTTCTTTTACATAATAAGATTAGTATATTAGCATTGTTACTTAAGCATTTTAGTATTTGTTAATTTAATTTAGAAACAATTAAACAATTTCCAAATATTAAAATAAAAATATTGGTCTATGATATTAAAATTGAATTAAGTTTCTGAAATACACAAAACCTAAATTTATGAAACACTAAATTTGATTGGCTAGAATTGAAAGCAGTTGAAATAATACAAACATAAATGATTACCAACTGTTTCCTTACACCGAATAGCAATAGCACTTAGACTTACATACATCTTCACAGTGCTTTATAGCCCTCTCTAACGGGTTTACAGAGTCAGCATATCACCGCCAATAATCTTCTAGGTCCTCGTTTTACCCACCTCGGAAGGATTGAAGGCTGAGTCAACCTTGAACCTGGTGAGATTCGATCTGTCAAACTGCTGGCAGCCAGTGATCAGCAGAAGTAGCCTGCAGTACTGCACTCTAACTACTGCGTCACCGCAGCTCCATTGCCATTCTACAACTGTTTGCTATATTGCTTCAAGAGCAAAATAATATGCATTAAATGTTTTATTTGGAATTTTTAGCTTAATTTAATCTTCATGCCAGCTTACTCGTATTATTGTTTTGTCCTTAGAATAGAATTGGACTTTTAGCTAATCATGGTTATGACACTGGAGGAAGAGGGACTTGCAACTTAGGAGAGATAAGAGGATAAGAGAATTGTCTCCAGGTCTAGATAGATAATATCTCAGGATAATGAAAGAACTAATAGAGGTTATTTCAGCACAACTCTCCAAAATTTCTGAAAATTCAGGATTTGTAAGATTCTAGATTCCAATTCTTACATATTGGAGGAAGACAAATGTCATTTCTATCTTCAAAAGGGAGAAAAGGTGGAACTTCAGAAACTGCAGTCCAATCAGCTTGACCTCTATATTAGAGAAGGTCTTCAAACACATTCAAGTAGCATAGCTGTTAATATTTGGATAGGAATGCTACAGTTATTAGGAGCCCGCATGAGTTTGTTGTTAGCAAACTAAACTAGAATAATGTGACATAACCACAGGACATTTTATCACTTGGGTTATGTTGCATTTTATGTTCTGATGCTAGTGTAAGATACTACTTTATCTCCTTTGATCGAGTTGCTAGCAGAGTAGATTTTCAGAATAATGTAGGCATAGTTTACTTGGATTTCAGCAAAGGTTTTGACAGATGGAGAATGTTAATAAATCTCAAACAGTCTGTTCCCAAAAGGAAAGTTTAGGAGGAAAAATGGGAAGTAAGCAAAGGGAATCTTAATACATATCAAGATTAGAAGGAAAAGGTTCAGAGTCAGTGAAGAGTGGAACATTGTCAAACCAGATTCCAAATTGGTAACAGAGAAAATAATTTAAGTGTGTTGACTAAGTACTGATTCTGTTGACATTGTGTTCATTAAACAAGTCAAACAGTTGATATTTATGCCAGAATCCTATTCCAAATGTCTTCTCCTACCTCTCTGTAAAATGTTTCAATGTTTAAAACTAGGCCTGAATGAGCATTTCTGACTTAAGGATCTGCACCTATCAATTATTTACTATTCTAGATATTTTCTTTAGTTTTTAAATTCCAAGTTCTGAGACAGTACAATTTATTGGATATTTTCACACAGAATTCTAAGGCATAGGTCAATAGATCACTATTCAAGATCTGATGGCGAATTTGCAATATGGCTATTTTTGTTTCTTTAAATCTTGGTTAGCTAATTTTTTTACTTGCCAGGTTTGAATTTGTGACAAAATGATGGTAGTGCAGCAAATTAGCAGATGGGAAGAATAAAGGAATGGCAGGAGGCAGAGTCTTACAGGTAGTGCAGTGGTGACTACTAGAGTATGAAGAGGGGAACTCTCTATAGTAGTTGAGTGGAGCTTGAAAGAGACTTTTGTTCTCTGAAAAAGGGAATGGCTTCTGCAAGGGGAATGGAGCCCTGATACCCAAGGTTCACTTATAATATCATCAGAGTTCACGTACTTTTGCTGACAACAAAGGAATAAGAGAAAGAAACAAAGAACTTAGCAACAGCATGCATGCCCATTTATTTCACAACCCCTCTAAGCTTCTCATATGGATAATTCATTGTTTTGAATATACAGATGGTAACATCAAACTGGGGAGACCCAGATTTGGGTCTAAGATCCCTTCAGATTTATTGACAGATGAACTGCATAATGATTTAGCAAAGTTTTGCCTTTGATAGTCGCCATCAAAATGAACTAATTCAGAAATTGGATAAGCATATTATATAAACAAAAAAAGTTTAATCATTCTCAAATATGGGCATAACATTTTCCCCACAAAATATACTGAATGCTGGTTTTCTTTCACATTCATATTACATTTCTGAATCTAAAAGTTTCTTTTCCAGCTCTGTTTGTGCACCCTGGGGCAAAGACTTAAGACTCTGGCAAAAATATTGCTTTTCTGCAAATTAGTATGCCTTGCTGCCTTTTTGTCTGGCAATCAAATATGATTCAAGCTGTCATTGTTATCCTATTACATAGAGAGGTTGTTGTGTTAAATTAGAGGCCTGCATTTATTCAGACTTATGGTAGAAATTCAGAACTTGGAATCAGAATGAAAAAAGATAATCTAATAGACTGGCCACCTGTCTAGGGATGAATTAAAACCTTGTTTAGGATTAGCTCATCAGTTTCTAATATATCTCTATACCCATAAGACAGAAAGACTTAAAGGGAAGATAAAGTGCTATCTAGATGTTTTCTAATAGGATGAGAAGATGACGATCTCTTCATATAAAATATTTAGAAATTAATAGGGCAAAGTTCAACATAGCTGCAGATGTGCTTGGATTGGGAGCAACAAAAATGATACATAGCCATGAATACATTTACACTGATTTAAAACATTAAAATTTCCACAATTGATTTTATTTTTAATTCATATAAAAAGAGTGGATACCCAATTATTTCTACACTTTTATTATATCTAAATTTTCATTAAAATACAGATAAACTGGGACTATATATTCTTATATTAGAAATCCTTATCTTTAAAGCTTTATTTCATACAATTATATCTTAAGCCCGAGCTGATTTGATTTGGAGTCTAAAGCAAAAAACCTACTAGGAAAAAAGAGCTTCTTCAGGAGAAGTCCTACATGGTGATTTAATCTTTCCATAATGGGATAGAGATGGCACATTTTTGTCTTTTTGATGCAGATATTTTGACATACCACATGTTGGATAACTCATTATCTTAGCAAATATGGAACCAGTAGATAATAAACAATAATCTTGTCATATGTCTAGGATCAATCCTCTTAAAATAAATAATCTCATAGAGACTTTACTCATCTCTTTGCTTGAAGTCACCTTTATTTCCCTATATAACCATTTTTAAGACTAGGTTATAATTGCAGATTTTACTGTATATTCTTTCCTTTTCCTTTTTTCCCTTATTATTTTAATTTTACATTCTTATTTCATTGAATGAAATGATTCTAAAAGTAACATTGACAAAAAGAATTTGTTTATTGTAAAAAGTATATTACAATTTTTCTGCAGGCAATATTATCTGTGTTTCCTCTCAGCACCTTTGTTATTTGTTAGTCTAATACTTCAGTTAGATTTCTAAAAATGTATGTATGTAGATTATTAAAGACACAAGTTCACATTATGTGTGTTACTTATTTCATGTTTGGTTGGGAAAATATCTCTGTATCATAAAGAATCAAAATGAATGGAGTGAACCCTGGGTGACAAATTTAAAGCTGAAAATAATTAAAAAGAAAAACACTGTAAAAGCTCAAGGAGGCTAAGAAGCTCATTTCATTATATACATTTTTTATGGTTCGTATTAACTTGCTTCTTCCTTCTGTTTTTCTGACTGGTTATCTTCCCAAGGGCTTACAGTTCAGCTGATTGATAACCGTTAGTCAAACCCAGTAACTGTATCTGTCTGTGGTTGGAGAGGGGTGTGGAAGTGAATGGCATGCCATTCTGTTGTGGTTTTCCTTCAAGCTTCCAATCATGCCAGACATTGTCACAATTGTAGATATGATGGGCAAAGGAAACCGTTGGTCAACCATAAACCAAAAACTGTTATTTAGGGCCTAACAAAGAGAGGAGGGGGAATGCCAGCTTAGCAAGCAGATATCCCTTGATCAGTCACATAATGAAATAGGACTGTTAAAGCCAGACTGATTATTAGATGCATCAGCTATAACAAGGTGCTAAGCTAAGAACTTTGTTCTGACAAATGAATATTTTATTTTGATGGCTGTATTTGAAGGAGGAGGAGTTCCCTTTGTAGTCTTTATTAGGATGAGTGAAGGAGTATATACATGAGGAAGTAACAGGAATGATATATTCTATTAATAGCAGGGGGCGGGGGAGAGGAGAGTCTGATGATGCCCATGATATTCTGATGTATAATACAATGGTGATATGCAAGTTTATGGTATCTAGAAGTCAATCTTGAGGCAGAGGATTAAGATGATCAGTTTTAATAACCTAAACTAGGAGTGCATCCTACACAGCATTCAACTAGGATTGTTTTTGAGAAGACATTGCAAAGACTAATTGATTGATTGATTCTCTTTAGGTGTTTTGAAAAATAGTATTCTATGAAGTTAGATGGAGAGAAAAACTGTCATTTACATATGGGTAATTGCTGTATCAGGAAATATTGTCCTGCAAACAATTTTAGCCTATTGTCAGCAGCATAGGGATTGGAATCCTTCTGGGTGTTTTTTTTCTTGCTCTCAAATTGTGATTCAGATATTTGGCCATTCCCCCCCCCCCCCAGGTTTGTATTAGCATATTGTCAGGTGAGGCAAGGAGGGAGGATCAAGACAGGAAGCTGACTTGATTAAGTGAAGATTGGTTTATAAGTAGATTATGATTAGTGCAAGTCTGAAAAAATTGATATCCAATTTAGTGTAAATTTTAAATGCATTTCAGCATTCAGTTAATTTGAGGCTACCACTTGTGGAATTAACACTAATACAGTAGCAGTTGGGTTTTAAATTTTGCTAATATGTGTGGATGCAAAATTCCATCTGAACTGAGCATATAGAACTTAACATAAACTGAAAATATAGAACATGCACACTTCTGTTTCCTTCAGTTTTATAATTTTGCTTTGGCAATGCTGTCTGTTCCCATCAAAGCATTTAAAATATATTCAGGGGGTGTTTTGTTTGTTTTTTAAAATCAGATTTATATGTAGACTGGGAAGCAGAAAATCAGATAGAAATCTGTAAAAGGATGGGACAGCAGGATACTGACATCATTGGAGTCCAACCAAAGGAAAAGACATAAAACAATCCTGAAATACTTTGCCATCTTGTTTTGAGTAAATATCTTGTGCCAGATTTTCTCAAAGGGAAAGATGGAAAACACAGTATGGATCTGATGATTTTTGGACAATTAGAGAAATATATTTGTTTACCAAGCCATCATTGCTGCTTTTTTATCTTCATAGAATCATAGGGATGGAAAAGACCTTGGTGATCTTTTAATCCAGCTCCTATTCAAGACAGGAATCTTACACCATCCAGTCAAATGGTTGTCCAGTCTATTTTTGAAAACCTTATATTATTATTAAACATCTTTGTTATGCAGTAGATACCACTCTTTACACAATATACATTAAGTTCTAAGCATTTTGTTTGACATTCCATTAAAATAAGATTTACTATTTTTAACCTAATTTTAAACGTTCAAGAAACATGTTACTGTTAGTTAGCTGTTTCCCCAATATAACACTTGCAGTGGAAGAATGTTTCTCACCATGGCAATTTCCAGATGCGTGGATTCCAACTACCAGAATTCCCCAGCTAATACTTTTATATATAGAAGTTATTTCCAATCTTCATCTCAATAACTATGAACAAATTAAACAATTCCTCACCCCTATAAAGTTAAATACAAATATGTTCATCCCGTATCCCATCCCTTATCTACAAGCAAATCATAATACATCAACTTTTCTATCCTGGTGTCAGCAGAAACTCTACAAAGGGTTTGCCAGAACATTGCAAAAAACAAAATATCTTATTTTAACCTTAATTAAATCAACCAGTTTTACATTCCTTTCTTCTACTTCTAACAGTCAGTCTTAATCAAATATTGTCATAAGATTTGATTTCTCTAAAATTCTTCATACAGATTTCTTCAAGTCCTTAACAAGCTTCTTTTGTAGGTCCAATAAGAAAACATTTTCCAGTTCATTCTCTTGGTTTATCACTGACAATCCCCTTTTAATTTTTAAGATTTCAGGCAGTTTCTTCTATATATCTACCGGTAATAAAATATCTTTTTTCCAAATCATTCTCTTGGCTGTCACTTGTAGTTTTGCTTTCAGAACTTTCTCTTGTCTTGTCAAATAAAATTTGTTCCACATCTGTCATTCCTTCATTACCATATTTTAGACATGATCTGTTCATGGAAGAGGTATATCATTACTGACAATGTTGATACTGAAGTATCAACACCATTTTTCAAAGATCATCTTTAATATATCCAGTGTTATATTTTTGTGACTTTTTAAAGTCCTAGTATGTACTGACATCAAGAGCAAACTTCTGAAGGCTATTTTCCTGCTTAAAATTTTTAATCCTAGTGTCTATTTTTACTATCATGTCATATCTTTTTTATGGTTTTAATAACCAGAATGGCCAAAATAAATCTGATTCCTATGAGAACCTGTTTATTTTTTCTATTAATTTCAAAATCTTATAGTAAAAGTTAATATTCCAAATTTATTTGGATCCTTAATCCATTTGTAACTTTCTTAAATCAAAGTCATATTTAGCTATTTATTTATTATTTATTTATTTATTGAATTTATATTGTCGCCTATTTGCCCATGGCAACTAAAGGCAGTTTACAGAATATAAAACCATATTTAAAACAATAAACACTAACAAAAAGAATCAAATAAATTAATATAGTACAATATAACAAAATCACTCCCAACCACCCGACCATGACGACAGCAGATCACATGAGCCATTTAATGGCCTCCATCCTGCTCTGGGTTCCCCAGGCCCACTAGCAGAACCAGGTCTTCAGCACCTTCTGGAAGAGTATTAGAGTGGGGGCCATTTTAATCTCGGGGGGGGAATGATGTTCTAGAGAGAGGGAGTCACCATGGAGAACGCCCTTCTGGGTCCCACTAGGTGTATCTCTCTTGGGGATGAGACCTTCAACATTTTCTGCCTCTCCATTCTGATGGGTCAGCTAGATATGACATACAATTTTGCTATATGTTTCAGTTTTTTAAGTTTTTAAGGTTATAATTTGTTCTTTTTTTCAGATTAAAGAACCTTGACCAGGTTTAGGGTATGCTATGTCCCACCTCCTCAATAGTTGCTACCTTTAGTCATTGCTTTTTATGTTTTCAGTTTGAAAATGGTACAGCTCTGGGTTTGTTGCAGAGCATAAAAGTCAGAACCATCAATTCATTCAGTCCTTATTGTCTTTTTTTTCACCTGGAAAAGCTTTCCAAGCATCTAAGTTAATGTTTTCTGAGCGCCATTCCTGAGATCTCATAGCAGATTTGGTATTTTAGGGCCCTTTGTATATATATATATATCAGTATATAAAAGTAATATAAAGCATTTATATACTCTAAATACAAATAGAAACTTTATATTTCTATTTGTATTTAGAGTTTATAAATGCTAATATTCTTCCTGGTTTACATGCCTTATTGCAAGATTTTTGTATAAATAACTTGTGGGTTATTTAATACAGATTTAAATCTTTTTCAGAAGAGATTGCTCCTTAGGAAAGTACCTATATTATAATGGTTTGACTGAACAATATGTAAAATACTTTTGTTTCCATTGGTTTATTTGCTTTGCAGTGCTTTTATAAAGGCTTCAAGTAGGTAAGAGTTAACTTCCTTCATGCTTTCATTCATGTGTGCAAAGACTTTAAGCTGATACAAGTAGGAGTATGTTTGGTTAAGCAAAGTTTATTCCATGAGAAACTGACCTACTGGCATTAAACATTTGCTATTCAAAAGTTTCCCATCATAATGTCAGATAGAAATATTTTCAGTTGGAGAGGCCCAAAACAAATATACCTTATTGCTCAAAATCAGAACTACAAATGCTAGGTGTTTTAAGTAAAAGGCATTTCAATGTTAAGTAAATTATCTTAATATGCTTATAATAGAAGTATAATTTTAATCAAGGTGAATTTTATGGATTGTAGTTCTGTTTCAATGCCCTGATATATGATACATGAATTAGGGACATCTTCTATTTTATAATTATTATTTGATCAGCAAATTTCACTTAGTTATTGCAGTATAAAAGAACACAAATTAATTTCCACCATTGAGATCTTTAGCCAATCAGCTAGACAAAAGCAAGAATGTAATGCACATAGCCAAATTAAAGCTCCCTATTTCTCCTTTATGGTCAGAGGAATAAAACAATTTGTTTAATTTCTTCCTTTTACTCTATATGGACAAGGAATAATGATTTTAAAAAATAAATCCAATCTTTCAAAAGCTGTCTAGATATATTGAACTTCAGTTCCTACAATTCCATCACCAGCCCCCTTCCTCCATGCATATTTGCATTACATTCGTATGTAGTTCTCATTTTCTCTTTTGGCAGATCCCTTTGAATATAAAAAAATTATACTACTTCAACATTAAGAGTTCAACAATGTTATACTTTTTAAGTCTAAAACAACAAAGATTCATATGATGGTTCTAAATCTAACAAATATATGGAGATGTAACTATAAACTGCATGCCTTTAACATGCCACAGAAGCTGTTTTTGTTGCAGTGCCTCAGGAATGAAATATCCGATGTGGTTGTAATACGGAAGAATCATTTCCACAAAGTAAAGAAACACATATGCAAGCAGAACTTTATTTTCAGTTTCCCATACTGCATAGGCAATAAACAATAGCAATAAGCGGCAGCCCTAAAATCTACAAAGCAAATTTCAACTGTACATGATTTCTTATCATTCATGTAAATAGTTATTTTGGATAAAGGCCAGAGTATTTAATCTCATTCTTTCTGAATTTTTTTTTAAATTGTCTTCAAATAAAAACAGAACCCGAGCAAATCTGTCTCTAATCTTCATGGATTCCTTATCTTGTTTCAAGGTTCATTACCAATCAGAAGGGTTAACTTAAAAATACAGAGTCTGCATTGTGAGGACACATCCAGTCTTCATTCTTAGATTTTTCCAAGACAATCTGCATGATATTCTTGAGATGGTCAAACAAATGTGAGACAATCTCTTTTATACTTGGATGTTCCATTTATTATAGGAGTTCACATGTGTAATTTGATCCTTGTATTTGCTTACATTTCTATGAAATTTGAACTCAGGATTTTTTTCCAGAAAGAACAGTCAAACGGGGGGTTTAGAAGACTACTACGAATGAATGAGACCCTTAACAATCATGGGAGAGACAAATCATATTATTCATGTGGTTTCTTCTTTGATTAATTTACAGAGTTACATTTTCTTTATTGATTAGATAAAATAGCTTTACCCAGACAATTGCTGATAACATGAAAATACTTTCCTGACTAACCATTTGATTAAGCTACAAGGGTACTTTAAGCAAAGTAATCCACAGCCTTGAGATATAAAATAGATTCATTCTAAACCTAAAAGATCTGCTGTATTACCTGATGGGAGTACCAGAAAAGCACTCCTTGCAGTACTTGCTATACTGTTTATACCAATAAGTAGATAATTTATTTAATACAGCTTTTGTCATGCATAGCTTAGTCAAATAGTCAGAAATGTACAGTTTATCTTCATAGTATAAGGCAAAAATGATAATCCTTAGGTTTTACTACATTTTGAGCATAACTGTTAGTTGTACATACTTTTTATGGGTACCAGCTTAGTTCTAAGACGGAATCGGGCTTCCTTTGATCCCCCTCACCATTCATCATGAACAGCACTCTTTCTAATTTTCTAGTAATTTCCTTTCTTGAACTACTTTGTTGGCTTCTTTGACTAAAAAAATTCTCTGGTAAAGTGTCATTCAGTCCAAATGCATGATTTCTTATGTGGCTTGGTTTCAACTGCCAAGCCTTTTAGTGCCTGGTAGGAAGCAACATCCTACATAAGTTGCTAGTTTGAGGCCTATGGTTGTAGTGGTCAAGATAAGAATTTAGAGCATTCAGGAAATGCTATCTAAGATCTCAAGCCAAGTGCAACCATTCATCATCTTTAATTAAATCTATTTTTATATAATTATTGTGGCTCCAAGATCCCTAATAACAGTTAAGCCTCCATTCAAGCTTCCCATGATCACTTCCAGAACCTGTTGTACAAGACTCAAATTGCATATATATTCATGTTAGTTCTTTCTGTACAACATTGTTCTCTAGAGTGCCCAAACAGGCTTGACGATTTATGTTATAAAAACTTACTCCTTATTTCCTGTTTCCATTTTCACCAACATCTGAGTTTTCTGTTGAACTGCAGCAATTTATGTCCTGGCATTTCTATCATGTTTCTACTCCTTAGTTGATGAATGCTCACTTACCCATCATAGTATCAAAACTTAGAAAAAGGATTAAATTGGATACCTTTAAAGTATGTGGACTTTGAGCTAAATATTCCCCACTTTTAAAGTGCTTCCCCCCCCCCCTCTTTGCTGAATGATCGTTTCTAAATCATGTAAATAAATACATGACATATTATGAAATAAAATCTTTGCTGTTACATTCTGTATAAATACATACATGAATAGTGGATGTACACTACCATATATAGAAAGTAAATAAATAGGCAATAGCACATTATAAAGACATCATTTGGATCCACATCTCTTTATTAGTGTTCTTTCTTTTTTGCTTGATATCTCAAGTATTCTCCAACCGCAGCTCTTCTGGTCATAAACTCTTTCACATGGGTGTTTATAAATAGGAAAGGGGAAAAAAACCAAACATAAATAATAAATGTTTTGAATTATCATGATAACATATTAGAGTGAATGTCCAAAATAAGGAGCCTGGGTCAACCACAACAGAAGGCTAATAACTGCTCATATATCTATTGTATGTCCAAATACAGATCTGTATTATGACATGCGGTATCCATAATTTTAGATATTCTCCAGATGCACATGTGATCACAGATAGTTTTGCAGTTTGAAGGTTCATTGAAACAAATGTGTTTCTTTCTTGGAAGCTACAACAATGTTCCATAGTTTGAGGAATCCTGCCAAAAGCCAAAGACTAAGAATAGGAAGGATTACAGCAGAACTATATGGATGGTTTTTCCTTTTATGCAATATGGCCAGAGTGGTTAATGGTTAAGCCAGTCTTGTTCAACCTGTTTACCCTGGAAAAATATTCACTGAATATTTCACTGAAACAATATTCAGGTCTCAGGGAATCCCTGCATTAAAATAGTAGTAAAATCAAACTCTTTACAATATAATTCACTTCTAACCTGTACAGTCTTTATACAACAACAAAGCCATGGGCTTGCAGTGAATTGCAGCATATAATATAGGTAGTCCTCAACTTACAACCACAAGTGAGCCCAAAAGTTTTGTTGCTAAGTGAGACAGTTAAATGAATTTTGCCCCATTTTACAGTCTTTCTTGCCACAGTTATTAAATGTATCACTACAGTTGATAAGTTAGTAATCTGGTTGTTAAGTGAATCTGGCTTTCCCATTGACTTTGCTTGTGAAAAGACCACAAAATGTGATCACCCGGTACCCTGCAACTGTCATAAATATGAAGCAGGTGTTAAGCATTCAAATTTTCACCATGTGACCATGGGGATGCTGCAATGCTCGTAAGTGTGAAAATCTACTATAGTTCATTTTTCCAGTGATGTTGTAACTTTGAATGGGCTGTTGAAGTGAACTATTGTAATTCTCACCATTGTAGACACCAGAATTGCCAGTCCATAATTTACTTATTTCAATTACAATATCTTAGAGCAAATCTGGGGTTCTGCAGGACTTGTTGAGAAAGGTTGAATTAAGCCTTATTACGGATATTTACCAAATTCTGAGGTTAACATTTGAGTATCTACATATACAATACTTATCATGCTACATCTTACTTATTCTATAAGAGAGGGAACTTTTTTGTAGCCAAGACTTGCAGGGAGCAGAGCAGTCATGTGGTATGGTCATAAGGAGAAGTATATGAAGCCTGAGGCTGTTTTTCTTTCATTATGAGAAGGGACATTTAAGAGGTACTCTATTAATAGAGTAATAAGTAACTTCTTTGGAGGTTATCTTTACCCTAAATATCTTTACCACTAAACTTTTTAAATTGTCCTGAGAAAAGCAGCAGAACATTAAGGTGTCAGATGTTGATGTGTGATCAAGGGGACTTCAGAGGTCTCCTATTCCTTTTTCAAACGAACAGTTTCTGAGATGCTTGATACCTCTGGAGATTTTTCTGCTGAGATGCCAAAAGGGTAGGATTTTGAAAACTCCAGAAGAGGGAAACTCACCTTGTTTCTTCATGATTCATTTTAGGCAGTAGGCCAAGCATAGCCCATTTAGGAGTGTCTTTGATCTCTTCTGGTACTTAGTTTTCATTACTGTTTTTTGTGTAATGAAAATGTTTGTATTGGCTTCAATTCATCTATAAACTATTTTGGAGAGTTTTTTTCAGTTTCTGCCCTGCCCACTAGTGGCTAACTATAAAAACTGCCATAGGTAGTAGTTCTAAGAAAAAAAGTTATCAAACTATTATTTGAAAAAAGAAAAATACTGTACACACATTAGGCAAAATGGTTTATAGATATGGATAAGTCAGGAAATAAATGCAAAACTATGCAGCCATTTAACCACTTTTATTTATTTTTTTAAATAAAAATTTGGAAGCGGATTGGATGAACAAAATCAGAAAAATAGAGAAGCCGAAACAGTTATCAACAAATTATTTACCTGCACTTCTGTTTTTTCCCCAACCAACGAAGCTGTTTTATATTCTGAACCCTCAATATTTATATGAGTTCAATTATTACCATTTTAACCAAAGCAAAATTCCATCATATTCCACATGCCTTTCTCCCACTTGACATAGCTGGCTTTACTTTTTAAGATGATAATACATATATTCTTTCTTCAACTTAGGTGGACCTTTTAAGAAGTCTGTGCATCTTATTGCATTGCTGTAAGAAGGAATAGCTGCAATAAATGATTTTAAAATACTCAAAATTAAACCCATTTCGCCAGGGTCAACATTAAAAGCCACCTTGAGCTTATAAGAAAGTAAAAAACACATCTGCTGCCTTAAAAGTCTAAATCTTCAAGATATTATTTACATGGCTCTCTATATGTGTGTAATAATTAAAACCTTTATATATTTGCCAGTCTAGATTTCTAAGAATGCTGTTTAACAACTATCCAGTGTATACTCCATTATAGAATCTAAAATGATCCCTCTGGAATCTTGAATCTGCATGGGCTCGTTTTAATTTTGGCTCAAGTATCATTTTTTCAATTATTCCCTAGATCTGTGATCCTTCTACATATTTTTTCTTCTTTCTGGAAAACTAGAAATCAGAATTAACTATGTCAGCATTACTTCTCACGAGTGTCAAACTCATGCCGTCACATTGTCATCATGTGACATCCCATATTTTTTTCACTGGGCTGGAGTGGGTGTGGACTGCGCAAGACGCATTTTGGGCTGCCAGTTGGACACCACTGTCCTAACTAAAGGAGTGGGAAGAAGGTATCAACAGTTACATCCACAATCCAGCAGTCAGTATTTGAACTTTACTGAGGCTGATGGGTGAAAGATTTGAACTTTACTGAGGCTGGTGGGTAGAGCTACTGGCTGTGAGAGAGGAGACAAAGAGATCCGGAGGACTAAGGTAGAGTTAAACTGCCACCATTTTATTTGAACTTTCCTGAGGTTGGTGGGTGGAACTTCTGGCTGTGAGAGGGGAGTCAAAGAAATACAGAAGACTAAGGTAGTGGCCAGCGAACCTAGCGGCATGCGAATCATATATCTATAAACCAAAAATAGCAATAATGCATTCTGGGTTAGTGCCCTTGAGACTGTTATTTTATTTTATTTCAAAATAACCATCTTAGTTCGATGTAATAGTTGTTTTGCACCTGTCTTTCGCAGTACTCTTTTCAAATTTGGATACTGTCCTCTTTGTAAACAAATTACTAGACTACATAGACACATTATCTAGAATCTCTAATCTGTGCTCTCCAAGCAGAAATTAGTTGCCCAAATCAGCCATTCCACTCTATGGAGATACCACACTACCAGCCCCCTCTACAGCAAAGATCCTGCAGGAGAAGAGCAGTCTGGACAACCGTGGGATCTGGCAGGGTGAGAGCAATGAACCATAAACATAAAGCTTTTGCTGTGTCCCAGCATAACAGATATAGCGTCCTTGCTGACCTTAATGGGAACACTAAAGTGACAGGCCAAGTTAGTTGTGATAATGATGACTCAAATAAGCAGGGAATCGTGGTCCAAAATGAAGAACTTACTTCGGAAAGGCGAAAGTGTGAATCAGGTATCATACATCAGTCGCACAAGAAGAGCAAGGTATTCAAAAAGAGAAGTCACCTTCTGGTTGGTGATTAAATCATAAGGGATGTAAATTTAGGAAAGGATATGGAGGTTTTAAAAGAGGTCAGGTGTCTGCCAGGTGCTACTGCCAGCAGAAACAAGAGATGTATTCTTAAGATAGTCAAGAAGGACTGTGATGTTGATGCTATTAGACATCTTGGCACAAATGATCTGTCCTAAAATGATGTACTTTCTGTGTAGAATGATTTCCAGAGCTTGGGGTATGAACTTATTAGTACAGGTTGTAAGCTTATCTTCTCAGAAGTTATACCAGTATATAAGGAACAAAAAGGGAAGGGATAGCAGAGTTTAATGTGTGGCTAAAGGAGTGGTGTAAAAGGGAAGGCTTTGGTTTTATTAGTCATGATGCCTGCAGCTGGTCCAATGAAAAACTGTACAAAAGAGATGGTTTGTACCCATTCAAGAAAGGGACTGAGTTACTTGGCATTAAAGTCACAGATTTTCTGGATAAACATTTAAACTGAACAGTGGGGCCAGAGAATTAATTGATACAGAACATTTCTGTCCCCAGCAATCTAAAATTCATGGGGTTATCAGTGCATGTAACATAGATGTTTGTGCGGGTAAGATTATCAGTCATGCTGTCAAGCAAAACCAAGCATTTAATAGTGAGTGCCATACCATGTGCATGAATCTACAAGTGGCAAGACAATAGGAGCAGTCAGGCATAACACAGGTTATGTAGACAGTAAACACAGGATCAATCAAAATGGATTCAAATGTCTATACACCAATGCACAGAGTATGAGGAATAAACAGGGTGAATTAGAAATTCAAGTAAATGAGGGCAGATACGATATTGTTGCCATTACAGAAACTTGGTGGGATGAAACCAACAATTGGAACATACAGCTAGAAGGATTTAAATTATTTAAAAGAAATAGACCAAATAAAAGAGGAGGTGGAGTTGCACTATATATAAGAAATAACTACATCTCTACATAAATAGAGCATAACAATGACGAGAACTATCTTGAATGTATTTGGGTCAATATTAAAAGGGGTGGAATGACATTGCCATAGGTCTATATTACAGGCCACCCAACCAAGCAGAGGAAGTAGATGAACTTTTTGCTAGTCAGCTAACTAAGGTATGTAGGAAGCACACCACAATAGTAATGGGGGATTTTAACTACCCTAACATCAACTGGGAAACAAACTCTGCATCAAGTGGAATATCCAACAAGTTCTTAACAAACCTAGCAAACAACTTTGTTTCCCAAAAGGTAGAGAAGGGAACAAAGGGACCAGCGATATTGGACTTAATTCTCACTAACAGAGAGGAAATGATAGAAGGTGTTGAAGCCAGAGGAACCTTGTGGGCAAGTGACCATGCATTACTGGAATTCAACATTATGCAAACACTAGTAGTAGAACAAAGTCAAACTAGAATCTTGGACGTTAAGACAGTTAATTTCAATAAACTTAGAGAGAGCTTGGGAAGGATTCCATGGATGAGAATCCTCAAGGGGAAAACAACTCAAGAAGCTTGGGAAATCTTCAAAAATGAGATTATAAATTCCCAGTCTAGCACAATACCAAGGAAGAAGAAAAATAACAGCTCCCAAAAGAAACCAGCATGACTGCATAAAGAACTCTCTAACAAATTGAAGGACAAAAAGGATAAATATAAAAAGTAGAAAAGGGGGGGGGGGATATAACTAAGGCAGAATATCAGCAAACAGCCCGAGCCTGTAAAGATGAAGTGAGGAAAGCTAAGGCTCACAATGAAGAAAGGCTTGCCACAAAAGTAGAAAATAACAAAAAAAGCTTCTTCCAACATATTAAAAACAAGAAAAAAGTTAAGGAAACAATTGATCCATTGCTGGGAGAAAGCGGCTAGAAGGTGACAAGCAACAGGGAAAAAGCAGAACTATTTAACTCATTTTTTGCATCTGTCTTTACACAAAGGGAAAAAACAGCACCACAAAAATCATATTGGGAACACAAGTTGAAATAGGGAAGAAAATGGTAAGTGAGCACCTGTCTACCCACTCGAGTTCAAATCACCAGGACCAGATGGATTACACCCCAGGGTTCTGAAGGAACTGGCAGATGAGATCTCAGAACCACTGAACCAGTGGTGGGTTTCAAAAATTGTTCGAACCTACTCTGTGGGTGTGGTCTCTTTTGTGGGAGTAGCTTGCCGCCCAAGTGACCGGATATGAAGATGCTGACAACACCTGTCAGAACCACCTTAAATTACCTCACACACAGCACTGGCATGCATAAGAATATGATGTAAATTTGTTTTTTAAAAGGCATCTTTGGTTTGCGTTAAAACAACTTCAACACACACAATGTTCTGATTGTACCACAAATGCAGTAGTCATCCTTATCTTTCACAGAGGCGCTGAGTTTTATAAATATGAGCATGATAGTGTAAAATAATCATATCCAAGGACCAGTGGTGGGTTTCAAAAATTTTGGAACCTCTTCTATAGGTGTGGCCTGCTTTCCGGGTCCACTGGTGGAGCCTCTTCTAACCGGTTCAGTAGATTTGATGAACCCGTTCTACCAAATAGGTGTGAACTGGTAGGAACCCACCTCTACACTGAACTATATCTTTCAGAGATCTTGGAGCCCCGGGGAACTGCCAGAGGACTGGAAAAGAGCTGATGTGGTTCCCATCGTCAAAAGGGGAAAAAAATAGATCCAGGAAACCGACCTATCAGCTTGACCTCAATACCAAGGAAGATTCTGGAAAAAATAATCAAGCAACAAATTAGCGAACACTTAGAAGTAAACAGACTAATAGCCAAAAGCCAACATGGGTTTGTCAAAAACAGATCAAGCCAAACTAATCTAACTGCATTCTTCAACAAAGTAACAAAATTAGTGGACCAGAGGAATGCCGTCAATATTTATTTGGACTTCAGCAAGACATTTGATAAAGTAGACCATGACCTATTATTAGATAAAGTAAAAAAATGTGGGTTAGACAGCATCACCACCAGATGTATTCGTAATTGGCTTACCAACCGCACTCAATGTGTAGTCCTCAAAGGAACTGCATCTACATGGAGGGAAGTATGCAGTGGAGTACCCCAAGGATCTGTTTTAGGCCCAGTACTCTTCAACATCTTCATCAATGATTTGGATGAGGGAATAAATGGGGAACTCATCAGATTTGCAGAGGACACCAACATGGGAAGAATAGCCAACACTCCAGAAGATAGGCTTAAGATACAGAAGGATCTTGACAAACTTGAACATTAACTAACAAAATTAACTAACAAAATGAAATTCAATGGTGAGAAAAGTAACATTCTACAAGAAAAGAAAAATGCACAGGTACAGTATAGATGGTACCTTGCTCAATAGTAGTAACTGTGAAAGGGATCTTGGAATCCTAGTGGACAACCATTTAAATATGAGCCAGCAGTGTGCAGCAGCTGCCAAAAAAGCCAACACAGTTCTAGGCTGCATAAACAGAGGGATGGAATCAAGATCAGGTGAAGTTTATAATGCCTTGGTAAGGCCACACTTGGAATACTGCATTCAGTTTTGGTCGCCATGATGTAGAAAAGATGTGGAGACTCTAGAAAGAATGCAGAGAAGAGCAACAAAGATGATTAGGGACTGGAGGCTAAAACATATGAGGAACAGTTGCAGGGACTGGATATGTCTAGTTTAATGAAAATAAGAACTAGGGGAGACATGATAGCAGTGTACCAATATCTCAGGGGTTGCCAAAAAGAAGAGGGAGTCAAATTATTCTCCAAAGCACCTGAGGGCAGAACAAGAAGCAATGGGTGGAAACTAATCAAGGAAAGAAGCAACTTAGAACTGAGGAGAAATTTCCTGATAGTTAGAACAATTAATAAGTGGAACAGCTTCTCTCCAGAAGTTGTGAATGTCCCAACACTGGAAGTCTTTAAGAAGATGTTGGATAGCCATTTGTCTGAAATGGTATAGGATTTCCTGCCTAGGCAGGGGGATGGACTAGAAGACCTCCAAGGTTCCTTCCAACTCTGCTATTGTATTGTATTTAATAGAGCTCTTAAGATCAGATGACTTACATAGCCAATACTGGCAGAAATAATCAGGAAACTTCACACCAAAAGGTTACCTATTCAGTATTATCTGCCTACATACTATAGAAATCTTTCTTTTGCCTATTTTACTTTGTTTTCCTTTCCTTCAAGGTATTGGAGGAAAGGTATAACAGTGTTTGCAGAACACACCTGCCCTTCTGCCATGGAGAAACCTAATATTCCAGCCCACATCTCTTTCAGTATTCTTTCTGCAGCAATACAGATAGTCATTTCCTTTTTAACAACCATTCATTCAGCAACCATTTAGTTTTTATGGCGCTGAACGAGTGAGGGTCATAAGTGGTTGTCAATGTTGTGGATGTCCCAATATTCATATGGTCACACAATCAAATCCAGGCGTTTGTCAACTATCTTAAACTTATGACAGTTGCAGTATCATGATCTCCATTTTCATTTGCTGGCTTCCCTAAGCAAAGCCCTTGAAGAGCATTCGGAGACTTCAGCTTGTCCAGAATGCAGCCGCGCGAGCAATCGTGGGTGCATCTCGGTACACCCACGTTACACCTATCCTCCGCAAGCTGCACTGGCTGCCTATTGGTCTTCAGATACGCTTCAAGGTGCTAGTCGTCACTTATAAAGCCCTTCATGGTATTGGACCTGGGTACTTGAGAGACGCCTGCTACCAATTACCTCCAACAGACCGATTAGATCCCACAGATTAGGCCTCCTCCGAATTCTGTCTACTGGCCAATGCCGATTGGCTACCACCCGGAGGAGGGCCTTCTCTGTGGCTGCTCTGGCCCTCTGGAACGAGCTCCCCGTGGAGATTCGGACCCTCATCACCCTCCAGGCTTTCCGCAAAGCCTTAAAAACCTGGCTATTCCGACAGGCCTGGGGCTGATGAGTTCCTGTCCCCGCTCGAATGGTGTGGCTGTTGATTGTTTTTAAAATTGTGGTGTTGTGTTGTTCGTTGTCTTTCTTTTTTTTTCCTGTTTGTTCCCCCCCTCCCGACTTGGTTTGTGAGCTGCCCTGAGTCCCTCTGGGAATAGGGCGGCATAGAAATACAATAAAATCGAAAATCGAAAAAAGAAAGCTGGCAGGGAAGGTTGCAAGTCACTCCTGTAACTCACTGTCACTCCTACCACCTTTTCTTCTGAGCCCAGCTACAGAGTTCAAGATTGGGGGATTATGAAATCTGGGGATTTCATATTCTGTAGTGCCAATATGCAGTTATTTCCCACCCAACCACCCCCGGTACTTCTACCCAGCTGGCTATGCTCACACCATGGCAGCCACATGGTGGCGTGCCCTTCCACCTCTGCAAAAGGCATCAGCACTTACATCATATTTCAACATCTACAGCTTGAATTGACCCCAGTCCACAGCACTTACCTGCCACTGGCCTGCTTGCAAACTGCCCGAGAATTGCAACTTCCTGCCAACTTTCTCGTTGTCTTTGCTTGTTGGAAGCCAGCAAGTAGTTGCCAGGAGATCCTTCCTTAATGACTTGTGATTCTGGTTTAACAAGGGACTATTGGGATTGCTATTGCTAGGCGATATAAGGCCACAACATACAGGTAGTCCTCGATCTACAACAGTTCATTTAGTAACCGTTTGAACTTACAGCTGCACTCAAAAATGATTTATAATCATTTTTCACACTTATGACCATTGTTGCATCACCATGATCAAAATTCAGACAGTTGTCAACTGACAGTCACAATGCCCTAGGCTGTGATTATCTTTTGTGACCTTCTGACAAGCAAAGTCAATGGGGAAGCCAGATTCACTTTACAATTGTTACTAACTTAACAACTGCTATGATTCACTTAACAACTGTGGCATGAAAGTTCATAAAATGGGGCAAAACTCACTTAACAAATGTCTCACATAAATTTTGGGCTCAATTGTCATAAAATGAGTACTACCTGTAGTGTTTTACAATTGCATTGCTAAGCAATGAAAATTCTGGCCCAATGATTGTTGGTAAGTGAAGTCTACTTGTATGCATCCTATTCTTATAGATGTGTTTATTTAAAATCTGTGAATGATTTTTGTTTGCTTTTGACTATATGACTATGACTGTATGACTATAAGCATAAATTTTTAAAAGAATTGCATAATATTTTCAGCTGCCATTTATTTACACATTTATTTACTTTTAGGATTATATAAATAAACAAGATGTTCTTAATCTTGTTTGGTTTTTTATCTCTTAATGTTACATTGACACCAAAGAAGTATCTATTTGTGTGTGCATGTGTGTATTAAATACATTGGCACAAAATGATACACACATACTCTTTTAGTAGTTCTGTAATTTGGTATTAAAGTAGGCTTTCCTCTCTTATCTATTTCTGGTAAGAAATTCTATTTTCTTACCATTCAGATTGAAATTAATTACTGGGGGCGGTATTTTTTATCACTTTAATTGGCACCTTTACTGCTTGGCATTAATAATAAAAATCGGACAAAATGATCCTGTTGGTCAATATTAAGCCTTAATTAATGGCAAATGGCAAATACCTAATGGCAAATACCTTCTACAAAGGTAGAAAAGAGAAATGACAAAAGACAGCTGCTTGAATCATTCTATTATTTTCTGCTTTAAAAAAAAAGAGGGATTATATTTTGACCAGATTTCAACCCAAGTTATTTTTAGTTTAGTCTTTATTTCCTATCTTGTTTTTATTTTGATCTTTATGCTTAATTTTTAAACCCTATCTGGAGCGTGGCAATTCAATAGAGACCACATGTTTTGTTTACATAAAGTTTCAGGTTCACTGCTTTATGTTATGCCCTGGTTATAGAAGGGAAGAGAAAAATATAATAAAAAAAAGAATAGAAAATGAACAGAATAGATTAGAAACCTGAAGGGATCTTGGGGGTCTTCTAGTCCAACCCCCCTGCTCAAGCAGGAAAACCTATATCATTTCAGACAATCTTTTTGAAAACCTCTAATGATGAAGCACCCACAACTGCTAAAGGCAAGCTGTCCCACTGGTTAATTTTCTAACTGTTAGGGCCTTTCTCCTTAATTCCAGGCTGATTCTTTCCTTGATTAGTTGCCATCCATTGTTTCCTTCTAAGACTTTACAGAGTTATAGTATACCTGGTGTGTGTGTGGGGGGGGGGGGTTGGACCAGAAGACCTCCAAAGTCCCTTCCAGATTCTATTCTATTCTATTCTTCTATCTCTATATATATCTCAGCATGGCTTCTACGTTCCTTCTGACTTCCATCAACTCATGAATGATGTTATGCCTTTTCTTAACATGGTCTCTTCCTTTCTTCTCCCTACCCCACCTTTTTTCTAAATGGGGTGGGATGGTGGTAGAATAAACCTGCTTGTTTGACCTTGCTGCTTAGCAGCATGCTTCTTCTATACTATGGCAACTGAGAACTGTTATTTCTCAGTAAAAAGATTACTTTTATAAACTTTTGAATTACAAATTTTTATAGAGAAGTGTTTTCTTAGCCTTTGGATTCTGAGTTGTTCTATATATCCCAAACTGTAATAATATAGGTTCTGGCATTCTTTGAAAGAAATAAAAAACAAAGTTTCAGAGCTATATATCACAAGCAGATGTTTAATCAAGGTATCTAAGTAAGATGGTGGTGTTTTATTTTCCCCAAACGTCCTCTCATACAGAATTTTGGAATGACACATAGCTACTCGACATTTGACTTTGGAGGTTAATTTTTTTTGTTTCCATATCTGCCTTTCCGACCAGAATTTGAAGCTGCTGTATTGGCAGTTCTAGAGTTGCTCTCGTGGCTCTATAAAGTTGTTTGGATTAGAAATGTTTCTTTTCTAAACATGAATTTCCCTTTCCTATGTAACATATTTGCTAGATTTTGTCATGCTGTGAGGTGGTTTCCAATGAGTTGATCTGTTAAAAATGCTTTGTTATTCATGCCTGGCTCAGGATTAATAATTCTTCAAGAACTGGTATGAGTCTTGCAAAATTGCCAATTTAATACAAGAGGTTTTTTAACTGCAGAATTTAGGGAGTTTCCTCAAATTAACCCTGAGTTTGTGTCTATGGTTTCAGTAACCAACATCCATCAATTACAGAAAAATAAAATGATGTTTTATATCTACTAATACCAAATTTTCAGTGTCTGCAATTAGCATTCTGTATTAACCCAAAGTATTGTATTATTACAGAGAAATATATAAAGCAGGTGACTTTAAAAACAAATCAAAACTTTTAAACATTTTCCTTAGAGGGGCTATAATAAACAATGGGTTTTTTTTCTGCCTTGGTGATCATACTGATTTTTGGTTGTTGTTGTTGCCATGTGGTGGAAGTTGACTGAAAAGCAGCTTTCTAAAAGTTCAGTATTGAACTCTGGGAACAGGGTGCATTGGATGAGATTCAAAATGTGTGCTTTGGGGCAGTGAGAAATTGAAGAAAGCCAGACCGGTGATCTTAAAAGTATATTTTAATTACTGTGCTAAAAATGTATGTGCTTTTTTTTTTTTAGGCCGCTTTTCCGTGGTAACTCTGATGTTGATCAGCTAGGAAAAATCTTTGAGTAAGTTCCAGCTTCTTGCATTTTCTGTCAAGATCATTTGCCAATTAATTGTTGTTTGTTTGTTTGTTTGTTTGTTTGTTTAATACAGTATTCACTCATTTTGTTACACAGGAATCCAGATTATTGCTTCTAAACTGATTTACACTATAGGTATTCCAAGATGATTGGATCTGGAATACAATGCATGCAAGTCCCACTGTTAGCAGTGAAATATGATTAGAAATAATTTCCATTGTTTTCAATATGAACTGCATACAATTAACTCACCCTGGATCTGACCAAGTACATCCTTCAGTGGAGAAAATTAGATCTTCCTTTCTCAAACTTTCTTCAGCAAGACTTTGTATTAAAGTCTGAGTATATGGAGGCCACCAAACTTTACTGCTTCATTTAATTTTTAAAGTACATTCTCTGCCAGCATAGCTGAAGTGTGAATCCTACAAATATTAAAAGTTATGCTTATTCTTAGAGATCCTTCATAATTTCAAAAATGTTTAATGATAATCTTATTGCTTCTACTTCTTCAGTTCCTAATTAATCAATCATCTAGTTATGATTCTATGCTGTACTGCCTGGGGTAGTCATTGACATTTATTTCTTTCATCTGAGCCAAATAGGAAATCAAGTATTTCTCCTTCTCCCAGTTTGCTATTAGCTCCATCTTTCTTAAGGGTTTTGGGAAGTGAGTGGGAGAAGGCTAAGGGAGCACTTTTTTCTTATCAAAGATCTAATGAAGACAAAAGAAAAGATCTAGTATGATAAAGCTAAGTATCCCATTGCAGATTGGTTCATTTATACAATTTGTTGTATCAAGAAACTCAAATGGAAATCAATTCTATTACAGCATTTAGGTTTTCATCTTTGTATCAATATACATGAAGCAATGCTGTGAATGTGGTAGTATATTAAATTAAGTATTCTGGTTTCTGGTCAAGTAAACGATATGCACGCAGAGGTTCACTTTTATGTATGGATTCCCTTATAGGATTAGAGCAAGGTGGCATAAAGAAAAAAGGAGTGGAGGAAAGAAAAATGCCACCTTTATAGTCTTCCTAATTTTGCTTCGCTTTTTGCTGTTCCACATTGAATATATTAAATTCTCAGTGGTGAAAAATCAGCTGGCGCATGCCAGAGCTGACAGTTGGTGCACCACCAAAAATGGCTCTGTGTGCCACCAGAGCATGCGTACCATAGGTTCGCCATCATGGGGCTAGTGGATAGAAAGGCACTAAGCTAGAAAGCATGAGACCATTGAGTTCTCCTTAGCCATGAGGGTCAGCTGGGAGATTTTGGGCCAGTCACTTTCTCGCAATCCAAAGCACCTTACCGTTTTTTTGTGGGAAAAACAGGAAGGTGCCTTGGATATTTTTGCTTGAGTATATTTGTATAAATAACTCAAGCTGTCTTGAATTATTTGTACAAATAATAAAGGTGGTGGGTATAATATACACACATCTACCTATTTCCTAGATATTTTTATTTTGAATTAAATGTTTTCAATTGTTGGCTTTGGCTTCCATTTCCGCACTTTACACCATAGTTTCTGAATCATCAATATGGTTAATTTGTCATGCACTGAATAGTTTTTTCTGTGCAATTTTTAAAAACGCAGGTTCAAGTGGTTTCCTTTTTCAGAATCTGGCAGTTATCCTATAGCTCATTTATGTCTAGCTTTATTACACTTACTCTATTCTTATAATACAAGAAGCAGGACAGTCTTGCTGCTTTGTTTTGTTTTTTGTTAATAAAATGACAAATTGTGGTATTTCTGGTCAGTAAATGTCAAGAGCAAGAATAGTAGGAATATACCCTGTTTTGTGTGTTTCTACTTAAAGCAACTACTTGCATAGAAAAGAATTTATCCATTAATCAGAAAAAGCAAATGCCAATTTGAACATTTCTTATTATATAGATTTCTTGCAGGAAAAAACTCAAATGTTTCCAGCTTTCTAAAGCTTATAGTGATTTTTCTTACTGTTCAAATGTTTCCACAGTCCCCTATATTGATTTTTTGAGTGGAAATGCTAAATATATTTTAAGATGGACTTCATTACAATTTCTGCATATTGAAATATGCTAATCAAAGGAATAATGGTGAATGTTCTTGGATCTAAGGATATTCAGTGTATATAAATTATAAATACACTGTAAAAATCTAACAGCAGTAAATTTTGTATTCAATCTTAAGATTTATTTCATTGATATAAATTTCCTACAATAAAGCTAACTGTAAAAATGAAAGTAGATAGCAATGCTTTCTAGAAAAAATATTATGTGGTACAAAGAAATTTTAGTTTTATAATACTTGTACAACAGTTCCACAAATCTCCTGCTTATCCTGCAGTGTGCCTTCAGCACTGGCAAGAATCAGTGAAACCTCATGTGACTCTTCGATAGTCAAGATTGGCACATTGTCTACCAAAGGACGAATCTTCCACTGGTGTCATTAGTACATCTTTCAGGAAAAAAATAAAATAAACAAATTATTAAAACCTGAGGAAGGCTGCACCCTGGTGGCATAGGTTTTTAATTCCAAATCATCTGACCTAATTTGTGTCTTGTACTATATTAACTGCCATTATAAAGTCTATGTGTTGCATTTAAGAAGTGAAATCAGAACTAAATAGCCAACTTTTCATCTGTTACATGCCATGTTTCTTTTTTAAAAAACTTTTTATAAAGCTTTTGAGTTCTTTAAATTCTCAATTGCAACTTCAAGCAAATTTATAATTGTATGAATGACCACATATATTCCATTTTCTTTTTTTCCAGTATTACTTTACCATTCCCAATTTTAGATTATATATTTAGACTGTATACAGCATTTCCCTGTTTATATTTTAAGGTGCAGTGTACACTGAATTTTGTTTAATATTGATGGTGTTAACCACATTAATGTGCAGTTATGAGATACTACATGCGTTCCTATTCCAAATCTTCAAACTGATTTTCTAATAAAGAATAATTGAACATTCCAGGGAGGAGTAATTTGGACATGAGACTAATAGGTCTTCCTAAACTATTTAAAGGGCATCAGCTCCACTTCGAATCATCTATGCCCATGATGGTAAACTTATGGCACGCATGCCAGAGGTGATACACAGAGCCCTCTCTGGCGGCACATTCACCATCACCAACTGGTATTCCGGTTTCCAGCACATACATTCGCAGTGGCCAGCTGGTCTTCATGCGGCCTGGAGCACTGGAAACCCAAATACCAGCTTGGGGGGGGGGTGTGTTCATGTGTGCGTGCAAGTCACTTGCGCAAATGGTGCTTCCCTCATTCACCTGTGCTTGTGTGACTTGGTTGCCAACAGATTGCAGAATAGTAGTGGTCTGCAGATCGGGGATTGGAGACCTGTGCTCTAAAACCATCTATTTTGTTTACTTTTTAATTGAGGTTTTATCATTTCAGTTGTCATTTTAAAAGAAAGTCTTTAATGTAAGGTGCTTCTACAATTTTATATTGACAGCTCTTAAATAAATGAATGAAAATTCACAATTGAGAACCATCATCAGAGACTGAAACAAACATGGTAAGAATTAATATTTTGTCTGGAATAAGTGCTTGTTCTTATCTTCTCTATAGAGTAATTGGTCTTCCTGAAGAAGAAGATTGGCCTATTGATGTTGCCCTCCCAAGGAATGCTTTTGCTTCTCAATCCCCACAGCCCATTGAACTTCTTGTAACAGATATTGATGAACTGGGCAAAGACTTGCTACTTGTAAGTATCTGTCATAGTAAAATTTTAGAAATAAGCAGCATAACACAGACCAAAAAAGTCAGCAATACACAGTATAATTATCTGTTGCTGAGGTGAGAAAAATGTGGAAGTCTTCTCCAGCATCAAATAAAAACCAGAAGTGCTTGGGAGATATCAAGAAATATCCTCAAATATAAATTTTGGGAGGAGATAAGAATCTCAAATCTAAAGCCACAACTTCATCTTCACTACACAGAATAAATCAAGAACACCCAGCAATCACAAAATTCTTTAAGGGAGACTGTGAAAAAATTACTTATTTTTTTTGTTTTTATTGTTAAACTTTATGCCTCCTGTCTTACTAAAGGCAACTTTAGGCTGTGTTATCCCAAAGGAGTGGGTCTTTAGTCAAGGGTATAGAATAACTGCATTCACCTGCTGGAACCTCCTACGAAATTTTTCTTTCCCTTGATAGCAGCCCATAGTATTTATTAGGGTTTGGAGAATGTGCGACACAATAAAAGATGGTGTTAAATTCTTCTTGAATTAAAAGGTTTAGTTATATTTAAAAATTCGTATCAATAACTGAATGTATTCTGTTTGCATTCTTAAAGAATTTGCATCATGATTGACTATAAGCAGACTCCCGGTGTACCATATCAATGCCATATCTCGGGTTGCTATTACCATTGGTTTCTGTTAATATAAATGAAATTGTTTGATGATGTCTGCTTTTTCCTAAGTAATATTTTAAAAGAGGATACACTCTATTTGAAATAATTTAACAAGATTTAGATTCTTTATTAGTGGCACCATTATTTTACCTCTGTAATTCATTCAACAAGTTTTGTAGGAAAATAGTTCTCTTTTTCACAGGTCAAATTAACACATTAACAAAAAAAAATCTGAGATAGAATAATTGCAGTACTGAGAAATTAGTATATCAATCAACATAAATTATCAAATTGTGCATTCAAAATGTATTGTAATTTAATAACCTGTGTAATAACTGTTGTGCATTACAATAGTGCATGAAACTAAATATTACCCATAGAGTACATGCATATTAATCATTTAAGAAACTTGTGAGCAAATTAAATATATCCCGTAGAATTGCAGAATATATAACTTTTTCTTGCTGGTATAATAACCCTTAATATTTCGGAACTCATGTGGTTTTGTTAGGGATTTTACTTAGTACCTTTATTAATATTGTTAATGATGCAGTATAGTCATCTTCAGACTGAATTTGACTCCTAATGAGTCTTTAGTTTTCCTGATAATAATGTAGGCAGTCTTTGACTTGCCATCACAATTGGGGTTGAAACTTTCATCGCTAGGTTGTGCCCAATTTTGTACTTTTATTGCTCCAGTCATTAAGGGAATCTCATGGTTGTTAAGTGAATCTGGCTTTCCCTATTAATTTTGTCAGAAGCCTCCAGGGAAGATAATAAATGACAATCATGTGAACCCAAGACACCTCCCTTGTTGTAAATGCATGCCAGGCGCCTGGATTTTGGTAATGTGATGGTTGTAAGTGTGAGGACTGATCATCATTGTTCTCAGCACCATTGTAACTTCAAACAGTTGTTAAATAAATGATTGTAAATTTAGAATTACTTGTATTCAAACAGTTTACTACTGATTATTCTCCCTATATATTTATTTTTCCAATCTAATTTAAGATTCTTTGATTTTCTGTAGGCCACTCTTTCAAATAATACCTGTATTTGATTTTGCAGAGCTTTTTTCCCAATAAGTCAAGGCTAATTACATGCTGCTCCTCTTAAAGCAGTGCTGATGACAATATAGACAAAAACTTTAAATATATCTTTAAAAAGATCATTATCTAATAAATCTGTGTCTTTTCTTGTTAAATCATCAGCAGTAGAAAAAGTGAGTTGCTGGATCCATCAGTGTTGCCCTCTATTAATTGTTTTCTCTATCTTATACAGAAATGTCTGACATTCAATCCTATGAAGAGAATATCAGCTTATGATGCCTTGACCCATCCTTATTTTCATGACTTGGAGAAATGCAAAGAGAATACAGATTCTGATGTGTCCTCCAGTCAAAACTCCACAGAGATGAATTCACTGTAAGGCTTTATCAAGCTAACCTAAGGAGAAACAAACTAGTTTGATAAGATCACTGTTAAAGGTAAAAAGCATCATTGTATGTCTGAAAACTTTCTTGAAGACTCCACATAATTATGTAGTTCTTCAAAATGATGCTTTGCCTCTCTAAGGGAAAAAAACATAGTTAGGCATGTCAAAACAATTCAAGATACAAAAACTTTAAATAGATTTCACTGTAGCTTGGTATTTGTTAGTCTATCTCGAAATCTACCAGATGAAGAAGCTGTTGCTCAGTTTTGCTGCCTTTTTCTCCTAGCATTGAACGATGCCACCATGGATTAGAAGAATTCAGAGTCTCTGCCAAAATATGACTTGATTTCTGTTTCTGGGTGCTGAAGTTTGACGAGCCCCTTCTCTGGGAGTTATGGTGGTAGTTTGTTTTGCTGTTTATTTCCTTGATCATGAATTCAGAAATATTGTTGAAGTAATATTTAAAAGAGTGACGCTGAGCTATTATTCTCTCTACCCTAACGTTAAGAGAAAAATGTAAAAAATACATCTGGCTATTATAATCCACAGGTTCCTTCCCTAATAAGAGATGAGAGATGATAACTTTTACTGTGTCTGTGACTTAATATTCAAATATTAATAATATACATATGGTAAAGGGAACAGCTGGTTTTAAAGAAATTAATTTGTAGCAATCTTTCCTATCATCTAAATTTATGTCAATCACTGCACAACATTTCATCTTTATCTTTTCTGATATTATATACTTCTATGACTTTGGAAGTTATGAATTTCAGATTTATCATTTTCAGATTCAAGGATGAAATAAGAACAAAAATAAGTGTTCATATATAGTTGTATGTATATATAAACACCTAATTTTGCTTACTCACACATGCACATGTGTACATAAACTAAAATGGCAACCTGAAAAAATCTCCAAAATAAGCCCTGTTAAATTTAGTGAGGCACAACTGTTTATAGAATTGATTATTTGATAAATTGCAAACTATTTCCACTTATTTGAGACTAAACTGCCATTGAATCACATGTGAATTTCTGCACAGCACATTAAAAAAAAATCTGCAGTCTTGTATGGTTTTCTCTTGAGGGTAAATTATTTTGAACAAAATGTGCTTTTATTCAACTGCAGATATATTTAAAGCCTTTGAAATCTCTGGGACAATAGAGTAAAATCCACAGGGATTATAATGGAAGTACTATGCTAAAGTACTGTATGGTGGTGTAAACATGGATCTAATTTACTGAGACTTACTTCTGAATAAACATGCAGTGGATTATGCAATGAGAAACCAGGTGCTCATAGCTGACATTCAAGCCTGTATGTCATTATTGCAATTAACTCAGGCATCAGACCACATAGCCTTCACGTTTGTTTCAAGTTTGCTTCCAATCTGACATTTAATATAATTCAATAGATTTTATTTTTCTATATGAAAATATTAGAAAACCATACTGCTCTACTCTGCTTTGCCTTTCACATTTGCTTTATTTGAAAGCCAATGTTAATGAATAAGTCACATGGATATGTTAGCACAAGTATTTTAAATCTTGCATTAAATGTCTGTATGTTTTAGAGTTTTTGTAAAAAAAAATAGAATTTTAAAAAGAAAAATTATTTTTGTAGTATGATTTGATTAAATCTTCTTAATCCACGTCCCACATTGTAGCATCTAATATAGCTCCAATGCCAATATATTAATGGCTGCAACAAATCAGAAGATACAGGTGCTATTGGAACCAATCGATGAATTGTATTCTTACCTATTATAATTGTTGCTCTGCTATCTAATCATCTTTTTCTGTTTACTAAGTTGTATCAACTATTTCGTCATACTTTGAATATTAATTCCTGGAATAAGTCAATCTTTTCCTGTATAATATTCATTCATTTTATTTGTAGCCTATATAAGGTGTGAAAAGGGGCATGAGTCCAAAAATTCAGCATTGCTTTTGATTTGTTTTCCTAAGTAGTGTATCTCAATAATTTGTTCTCAGTGGAACATAGGTAAGCTCATGTGACTATCTCTTTGTTATATCCCTGTTATATAATGTCCTCTGTCAAGACTAGTCATCCAAATTACTAAACAAAATGCCCTGCTTAGAAGTTTCTCACAGTTTGCGTATCTATTTCAAATAATTTTCCAGAAACTGAAACTCTGCTATGCCAACATTTTGCAATTATCTTGAACTTCTGTAGAGTAACACCATTGGTTACTATTGGTTTTTATTAGTGCAATTCTAACCCAGATTGAATTTAAGAGAGCTTAGTGTTTTATGGAAATATCAATGAAATTATTTCTGACTAAGCAACAGTAGATATACTTTGCAAATATGAGCAGTTCAAGTAGCCTATTATATTTCCAAGTTTTACATTGTGGAGAAGCAGTGAAGCTGACCAGAAGAAATACCGAGGAACAACTTGTTAAAAGGCAGAGCTCTAAATGCTGAAAATCCAATATTGTATTTCTGATGTATAGTTAGAAAGGACAAACCTACTTTGAACCTTGGATAGTTGGTTTAATACAAATAGTATGGACTAGATAAATTAATAGTTGAATATGGTTAAATGTAGTATCCTCTGTTCTTTACTTTTCTACCTTTGCTGATGTATCCTAGTTATTACATCTATATCATATAGTTCTAAGCTGAACATCTAATTGCTTCTATTAGTTTCAAGATATTTTCTTTAGAAATATAAGACTATTTGTTCTGCTATTCATGCCACCAACTATGTGCAATAGAAATTGTTCATTTAGGTTTGGCGTAGACTTAGCTCAGGGAATACCTGCAGAAGAATCTCTCCTGCCACCAGTTCAGTTCCTTGGCTCTTGCCCTAAAACTCAACAGGGGCTTGCAATTTCCAGGAGAATTTTTCACTTTCTCATTTCTGACAGTAATTCCTTAGGATGTGACAGAAGACCCTCTAAGGAGTTTTGAGGTGGGAGTGACTCAAAACCTTGCTGCACATTTGGACCCCACCATACATACAGCTCTTTGGGCTAAAAAGCAATAGATCAGATGCTGAGAAAAAGTATTCCAGCAAAGTTTTCTTGCAGCATGATATGAATCTTTTGTGTATTGTGTGTGTATTGTAACCTGCACCAACTATATGTTCACCAGCATACCATAAAATGTTTGTTTTGTTTATGAGAATTGTTTCAGTTAGATAGTCTAATTTTTAATAGGATTCTTCGTTCTTGGCCTGAATATACTGTATGCTTGCATAGCAATTCAAAGTTTGCAGTCTAAGATAACATATAATGAGTTCTAGCATCTTTGATTCTATTGCAAGGTTACATTGAAATTTATCTTTAGTATCTTTTACTTTAACCTATTGGACAGCAATATATCTCAAGCTGGTCCTGCTTGCTGTCAACCATTTTCATGACTATCCCTCTTGCTGAAAGTTATCTGTTCATGTATGCATTTTGTTACTTGTTTACATAAAATACACATACATTATTCACAGATTACATTGTACAGATTTATTGGCTGCTAGAAATTACAATTACTTTAAATCCAAAAAGATACGATCTCAGGTATCTTTGCACTTAACAGTATCTTCTTTATGGCTTATAGATTTTATTGTATTGCATATAAGTTTATTCAATAATCCAGTGTACCATGTTGAGTTTTAAAAGATTAAGCATACTTACAGTATTTTTAAAAAAGCTTTTAGCTAGTGGTTTAGAAATTTTCTACCCTACATGAGGTCAGGATAAATTAACTACACATATTTTATTAAATCATCAAAAACTATTTTGTATTCATTATATTTAACTTAATACATATAGATATAATTTTAGTTGCAGAACACGTGAAAGTGACAAACTAAATTGAATAAGTAAGAGTCAGGATTTCAGAAAACAGTGTATGTTAGTGTGGAGAAATTTCAAATATATTTAAGCAGACCTTAGCATACCCTTAAATTTAAGCATCCATCTGATCACAAAGAACAGGAAATAGCATGTAGCTCAGAGAACTGCAAGTAGAGAAGAGAATGGGAATATGCTATCACCTTCTTTTCCCAGCATAGAAACCAAGCAGGTTGTTAGAAATCTCTATAATAACTGTAGCTGCTGAAAAGCACTCAAAGCTTAAATCTCCTCTGCCAGCTTTCTAAACGCTAATAAACTTCTTTTTTGCAGGTTACTAATCTCTAAAACCTTATTTTGAAGACTGTTTTGATACATAAATATTGACTTTTATCCAACAATTTGCTTCCTTCTTTTGATAATTCAGCACAATGTGTTCATAATGTTGCTTTGTCAAAAATTAATATAGTCAGCCAGTTGTATATTTAGCAATAAAAGCTTTTGAATAGTTTCAATATACATTTTAAAAGATCTTGCAGGGAAAATATTGTTTTTTCAAGTTTGCAGTCTGTTTGCTTCTTTTTATTTATCTAATTACAAATTCTAGTGGAATTTTTGTATATAAAAATTAGAACTGCAAATTTCTAGGTGCATGCTTACAGTTCTGCTGCTTGCTTCCATTTTGATGAACATGTCTAAATCGTCCAATAGTTGCAAATATCAGAGTCAATAAAACAGGTATTTTGCTTTCAGTTAACATAATTTGGACATGTTTAGAAGTGGTCATTCACTATTTATGCTGTTGCATTCATATAAATATTGTGGTCCTCCACTTGCTAAATGGACATTTCACCTACTGAAATCAATGACCCTTTCAAGTACTAAGTTCAAGATTGGAATGTTTGATACTGTATATACATATTATTCACATTTATATTTTTTTCATTATACACTGTGCAGAAAATTCATGAAGAACTTGCAGTGAATTATCTACTTATTTGTGGAGTTTCTTTCCATTTTATATGTAAGGAGCATGTTTTCAGTTTAAAGCATATAGAAAAATGAAAGTACAACTCACATCACAATTAGACTAAAATTGGTGAAGTGCTGAAAGACTCAGGATAGAAAGATCTGAATTGGGGGTGGGGGCGAACAGTACTAGAGTTGAGTGACACAGAACAAATAGGTTTGATGAAATACCAGGACTCAAACCTAATAATCTTGAAGAAATATAGGCAGATGAAGCTAACTGACAGTCCGGAAGAACTAATTTACCATCATAACCTAGGAGAAACAGAAAATGATACAAAGGCATTGAAACAAAATCAACATTTTGTTTCATTTCACAGATGTTAGCCTGAATAGAAGTAGTTAGCAATAATTGAAAAACCAGCAGCTACCAACAAAGGGTATGATGTTTGAAAAGTGGCAGAGATAATTATGCCATCTACTATTTTTCAGTCTAAATTAACTCATGTCATTTAAAGGTGACTATCCAAGACTAAATAAAGCCTTTTCTCTCAACTCTCATCCGGATGGCAAATCCTCTGGCTGCTGATGCCATGCACAATATATTCTTCATAAACCCAGTGTTGGTTGGTTTAACTTGACAATTTCCAATTAGTAACATCCATTTTTGAAGGATATGCATTGTGCATCACAAACTTTGATTTATTAGGATCTATTGTTTCTCCAATCCATTGATAATGTCTTCCAGTTGCAGATGTATCTGTTGAGAGATTGGTGAAGGGGAAATGACAGTTGTATTGTCATCAAAGAATGTGAATATTTGTGTGAGTCATGATGAAAGTACACATTATATCATTTCTATAACAGTGCATTTACCATATTGATCTCATTATGGCTTATTAAGGTGCCTATGATTTATGAATATAAGAAATCAGCATGCCCCTTTTACAAAATATGTTCTATACTTTTCAAACTGTTTACAGTGCCAGTGGCTAGATCCTCATGTTCTGCTAATCCATAAAATAGTCTGTTGGGTTATGTTATAGCATATTATATGAACTCAGTCATTTTGGGTTGTTGGTTGTTGTTTTTTGTAAATCATACTAGCAACTTGTGTGAGCAAATTCAAAAAATATATGAACCCTATTTGTGTATTTGTTTTAATGATCAGTCTGATGTAAGATATCAATGGAATAGGACACCTAAAACAGTGAATTATATTTTTACACTTTTACTATTTGCTGTATATTATTATTTGCATGTTGGAATGCACCTCTAAAATTATTTCTTTTTAGGTGTCTACAGTCCATAGAGACTATTTGCCCTATTGTACTAAAGCGATTCAAATTGTGTGCATCTGCTGTATATGCTTACCATGAGCAAAGAAGTTGGTTTCTGGGTCTCAGTTTGCCCTCCTAAGAATATGACCATTCATTGATTAAATATTTTACTCAGTAAGATTCTATAGGTTGAATATTATAACTTGAAATTCATTTTTTGAAAGTGGCAAAAAATGTCTATATATTCTGTCATATCAAAATATGTTTTTGTCAGTGCATACATCATTTAATTTTATTTTGTTATATAATCATATTTTTATGATTCATAATATTTTGGAAATGCAAAAATACATGATTACCAGTTTTCTGTCTGAAGTTAAATTATATTTACTTTGTTTTGAATTATAATCCTAAAGAAAGTTTTCTGTTCTAGAGTATATCAGTGGAAATTTTACAAAGCGGCTTCATTGTTAAGTTTCTGAGACTGTATGGAATTCTACATTCATGGGCCTTTTATTTTTCTTTTCTGAGCAAGGAATTAATGTTCACACAGTGAGGAATCTGCTGCTTTCCTCAGACAAGAGAATGAGCAAATTCTGCACATAATTCCAGGCCATGGGTACTTGGTTATACATAGATTCTATTTCCTTATTAACTTGAGTAAGTGATAATGACATTATTCTTGAGAAATCACATTCTAGTGAATTGCAATTGCAATTACGAATAAAGAACAATTCTATGTATACCAGGTTTTCTACACTCCGCTGAGAATAGGGTGATCGCACAATGAGAGAATGAGCTAGTGTCTTAACACAGCTGGCTGACTCACTTAATGGTATAAATGTTGATTGAATTATCCTAATGATGCTATTTCTCTAGCTCAGGGGTGACAAACCTTGGGCCCAGATGCGTCACGCGCTGGCCATGCCCACCCGATTTAACAATCGTGAGGACAATGTGAGGACACAAATTTGACACCCCTGCTCTAACTCAATTGCTTTGAGCTTTCAAGCCTAGAATTAAACCTGAGGGTTTTCAATCAGCTGACTTTTCTTCAGGATTGCAATGTTATTTATTAGATGGTTACAGTTTGAGGATTGTGTCCCTAAGCAGAATTTCTCTTGAAATCCTTCCATCTAAACTAGTGAATTTTAAATGTCTTTACAGTTACAAAAAAATTGCAGTCTCAGGTTCTTGCTTAGTAATTGGCTGATTTAATGAAGATACATGGTTAGTAACTGCACTCAAACCCAATTCATAGGGTCAAAATTTATTTCCACCTTATTGTATATCTGCAGTGTAAATGATTGCTATTTTAAATGATGTACGTTACAAGTTAACTAAAGTGGATCTCTCAGTTACTTGGAGCTGAGATAAAGTGTAAAATGTAGTCTTAAAATTGTAAGTGTAGGAGATCTGGACTCTTGCATTATTGTTTTCATTTTTTTAAATGTTCATTATAGATTGTGAGCTGTTAATCTTATTAGACTAAAAGAGAGACAGAATTTTAAATAAATCACCTGAACAAGCTGCATAGTATAATATTTGTATTTTGCCACTAAAGAGACAAAGCTTGTTGGATATAATATCTTTTAGATCTTGTTTTTGAAAAGAACATAGGTGAACTTGATAAGTTTAAATAGAGTAAAATTTATAGAACAATACAATGTAAAATATTTTGTGGAAAATTAGATTTAATAAGCTTTCTTTTTTTCTTTTTTTCTTTTTTGTAGTTTTTAGAAATGAGTCCATGATAACTGATACATTTTAGCTTTGATAACTCTGTATATAAAAATAAAATTATGTGACAATGGTTAAATAATTCTACCTTTGTTGAATGGGGATGCCAAGGAAAAAAAACATTCTACTGTGCTTCTAGACACAATTTGTTCAGCAGAAGACATTTGATTGAGGATAGTCGCTGTTATACCAATGTTGTTAGCATAACACAAGAGGCAGTATAAAAGAGTAGCCTAATTGTTTAACTACAAATTAAATAACACATTCCATATACTGAGCTGACGTTTAAAAGCATCAGTTCCATGAATGATCCATGCTTTAATTTCAATATTATACTACAATAATAAATACTAGGCCACTGCTTGTGTATAAAGTTTTAGAGAAAAATTGTGGATTAAGGTAAGAATTGTTCTTGTTAAGTCTTAGTTTCTTTTTGTTCTCTTATTATAAATTAAAAGGAGAGGAAGAAGTGAAATATTGATGAAACCCATTACGTGTTAATTATTATAGTATAGTATAGCGTTTATTGTCATTGTACAAAATAAATACGAAATTGGTTTAGAAACTGGGGCCATTGATGATTTAAAAAAATATGAATTGGATGTCTCTGCACCTAATTCTAGTTCAGCAGGGACTCAATGTGTTCAGAGATTCTTTCTAAGAGGACATACTGATTAAACCTGAGATACATGGATGTTTATTAAACTCTTGGTTTACAGTATTACAGTATTTAAAATATTGGTATTGACCAGTTTTTAAAATTATTTTATTCTGATCATTAGATGTTTTTTCTGTTTTCTTGTCATTAGCCCAATTTGAAAGCAATGTAATATAATTGTAGCCTTCCACAAAATCTGATGAATCACAAAATTATTCTCAGTTGGAAAAAAAAATTGACCTGAAGATAACATGGATTACCACCGCTATAAAAAAACAAGTGAAACTTTGCCTATGAAATCAAACAATCCACAAAAGAGAGTGATTATGTATCACAGAACCAGCCAAAGATTAAGTTGTCTTCAATTGAAAAGATATTCCACCCCAAATATTGTTACTACTGAGTGTGTTGTGAGTGGAAAAAGTCATGCAAACCTTTCAAAGCAGAATCTTCCAAGACTTTATAAATGGATCTGAACTCTCCAGTGCGATATAAGGAAGAATTATAGCATCTAATACTTTTACAATTTGGTGTATGTGCTTAATGGGGCTTTTATATTATGTTGTTCAATCTAGAATTGTTTTCTCTGTTCTGTTAAACACAACCCTTAGAATTAAGCCATTAGAACTCTTAATATGAGATGGCAGCATATTAAATAAATGAATAACATCAGAATGATTCTGTCCCAATTAAGTCACTTTTATATCAAAATCCATTTATGATTTTTGAATAATTGCAATAAAAGTTTCATCAAATTAAAAATTTGCACTTTCAGTGGAGCATTACATGTAATATGCGATTGTACTTTGTTCTTCAGTCATGTCCTGCTTTTTTGGATAAGAGCATCATCAATCTAAAACTTCTTCAACAGCTGTTTTTCAAAGATGCATAAATTGATGGAACATAGTTATTGCTGTTTAAAGAATCTGTGTTTCTTATTCAACTAGGTGATGTTAGATCAGTTTGCAAAGAAACAGCATGGATCAAACTACATATATTGTTCCAATATTACATCAAAAAGTTATTTTAGACTATCCATGCTATATTATAGCTACATTCTGCAATAATGACAATGCTGAAATTCTGTGAACATTTATTACAAGTAGTTTTGTTAAGCAAGGGTAGAAATGTACTGTATGAAACAATAACATTTATGGCTAGATATGAACTTGTTTTATATTACAACTTTTGAAATATTATATATAAAATATTGGTGGGCTGCTTGGACTAATTATATACATATCTCAACATTACTTAAGTGTCTTTATTAGTAGATGTCATTAATTATAGAGATTTTAGGAAAGTTTCATTAAATATTTGAATGTTTAAGAAAATATGTGCAGAAATATTATAATACAGTTCTGTGTGACTTGTCATACTTTTCTGTGTCATGGAAATAGTCTATTGACAAGCAAAAGATTGAAGAAGATATGCAAATGTATTCACTTCCTGTCAATTTTAAAGCAGGATTCCTTGATGTAACAAATGGACATAATTGGGAAGCAGGGGGGAAGTGATACCACACATATGACAGTAAACAAATTATTCAAATTATGTAATTAACGATGAGAATTGATATTATGATACATTTGATGTGGTTTCTGTCAAATACATAGGGTAATACAACATTGCAGTTTATTTTCATTCTCACAGAAATTTAGAGCACAATCCTTTAAATAATTGTTGAGAACAAGCCTTCCTTAGTTGAGTTTAACACACCAAATATGTGTAAAAGAAGCAGCCAAATAAGAGGGTTAGTGTTGCTTGTTAAATAGATTTTATATTTAAGTAATACAATATAGATGAATTGTTGATAAAAAATGAGATGTTTAGATTTGCTGTTTGAGACACAGATATGGAACTAGATATTTTTCTGTTTATAAGGTCAAAAACCATGTGCATATAGTTGAAGATAAGTATCAGAATGAAAAAATACTATCAAAACATTTCAAAATCAGGAATATAATTTTTTATTTTAATTAGATGAAAAGCATTTTGAAATAAAGTATGTCTTCATATATTTTAGGCACCCATCTCAGCTTTACTTTTATAAACTTTGTAACATTGAAATGTAAAAATAAATGCAAAATCTTCAAGTAAAGTATATTAAATTGACAACACAAAGTTTCCGTGTCTGATTTTATCACTATTTGAATTGTAGTCAGTATCGCATCAACACAAGTAGAAACATTCTAACATGTTATAATACATATTTTGTTCTTTGTTTAGGGAGATTTCTATAGTAGGTAAGTAAAGGCAGTTCTTTATGTGTTCAAATACATAGAGCACGAGAGATCATGGGCTTCTTGTTTACTGAATTCAAAGTGTAACATCCAAAGTGAAAACCACTGAATTTCCAGCTGAATATATTTTGCCACACATTTCCCAAATCATATAGCAATAATTTGTATATATGCAACTAATTATTGCCTTTTCTTCAAAACATAGTTAACCATAGTCATCAATCTCAACAGAAGTATTTTGTTGTTGATGGAAATGAGATTCACAGTTTATTATCATGAAAAGCTCAGAATTTTGACTTCAGATTTATTAGATAATCCCAAATATTACATATTTATTTTCTTCAGACATTTTTTTTTTTAGATCTCCACCATTTATCCTCTTTTTGGCTTTTTTTCTAAATTGAAAATCCCTTTTTGTGTAGCTACAACTCCCTCCCTATTTTTCCCCTCCCTCCATTTTCTTACAAATCTAAGCCTGCATGTAGATAATCAGCATTGTTGATGGCGTGATCATTGGTTATAAAGTACATGTTTCAATATCATATTCCTTTAGGAGAGCAGTATATCACTATTTTCTAACTGGCAGAAGTTCTGAAAAGTATTTCCTGATATGCTTCCAATTTATTTATTTGTGGAGCTTAATACTAGTAACTGTAGAAGCAGCAGAAACATAAATGGCTAAACCAAGATGGTTCTTGGAAAATTGCATTCACCTCTGGTTTTAGAAGTTATCTAGTCAGAGCTAAAGAATTTCTTGGGTAAGAAGTGAAACATCTTCAAAGGAAACGCAAAAAGTCCTGTTGCTTCTTGAAAAAACACCTTTGGGACAACTATTACCTGGATGACAGAGTCTCCATAGACAATCTGGTTTTAGACTAAGAATTCAGTATTAAATCAATATTTAATTATTACAGATGTTTTAAAAAATACTATTTCTTCCTCTGCAGATTCTACAGAAGAGAATATCTATATCTCAGGTTTGAACTTTGGAGTCCTTGATACTTTGAGCTGGATTCTTTGCTTGTTGACATGATAATATCAATACCAGTATATGCAGCTGGTTTGCTCCCAGTTTCTATACAGTACTTTGCACTGACATTGTTGTAGGTATTGTTTTCTCATTAGTAGCTTAATTAGGGTATTATATTCTGATGGATTGTTTGGTCTTAATTCCTGCATATTGAATGTAGACTGCTAGAATGAATGTATTCTTGTCTTTGTTTCCTTCTTAACTTTTTATAGTCTCTTGAGTGGTGTGTAAATGTCATTTATGATTATGGTTCCACTGGTAGCTGATTGTCTGAAATTCCCTAATGTTTTTGGATTTGTCTTTGTCTAGGATAGTCAAAGTTGAAACTACGGGTAAGTCCTCTTGGACTTCCCCCCAAAATGGTATGCTGAACGGCAGACAATTTTTTTCCCTTTCATCAAAGAATGGCTGATTTTGCCGCCAATGCTGGATATTTGGCAGCTTTGCTCTCCAGCTATTGGAAGATTAAGGAGTTTTCATTGCATCTTCTCACTACTAGCTGATTTTCATGGATGCCCTCTGCTAGTTTTCTCCTGCCTGTCGTACATTTGACTTTATAGTATTCACATAGTATATTGCAAATGAGTCCTGTTAGGCTATTTAATTAGTTAGTAATGCCATCTGGTACATCATAGACAGCCTGAAGGAGCAATTGGAACAAACCATGACCAAAGTAAACACAAAAATGCTGATAACTATCATCAAGACTACATTTCTAAGACCAGCTGAAAGAAGAAAAACAAAATCCCAAACTATTCAAACAACAAACAAAGATATAACATGAATCCAAATAGCCTACAAATCCCAAAAGAAAAGGAATGAAAAGCAAAGGGCCCAGCCTCCCTTGCTTCTAAGGGCATCCCAAAATACATAAGCCCAATCTTTATCCAATTGTATCATTACCCAAAATGAAAATGAAACAATTCCAAAAAGGCTTTGACAGCTCAGAGAGGGGACTGAAAATTCTATCAAATATATAGTTATCTCCAGAATATCCAAGAAATAAGCAAATCAGAAACATCCATGGATTCACCATTTCCCAACTCATAACAGAAATCATAATGCAATATCTAAAAACGAGCACTTCTACATAAAGAATCAAAATGTGGATGGTTCCACCACAAAACCGCGGTAGACAAAAGCGCGCTCGACGAACGCGCGTACGTGACATCATCACAGCACGACAAAAACATCGCGCTGTGATCGATAAATGTAAAAATAAAGCGAAAACCTTACCCTAACCACCCAAACCTAACCCTAAACCTAACCCTTAACCTAAGCCTAAATGTAACCCTAAACCTAACCCTAAACCTAACGCTAACCTTTAACCTAACGCTAAACGTAAGCCTAATGCTCTAAACCTAAACCTAACCCTTAACCTAACCCTAAACCTAAACCTAACCCTTACCTTTATGTGAATCGGCTTGCTTTAATTTTATTTTTATTTCAATTTTTAATTTTTTTCGTCGCGCTGTGATGACGTCAAATAGTTTAGTTAGTTTGATAGTTTATTAACATTTATAGGCCGCCCTTTTCCCTGAGGGGACTCAGGGCGGCTCACATAAAATCAGGGAAGGGGGATACAAACAATGACATAGACACACATAAGTAAAAATAATGAGCAACATTCATTCATCATTTGGGAGGGGCGGCTATCTTTGTCCCCAGGCCTGACGGGCTAGCCAGGTCTTAAGGGCTATGCGGAAGGCCTGGACGGTGGTGAGAGTACGAATTTCCACGGGGAGCTCGTTCCAAAGGGTCGGAGCTACTACTGAGAAGGCCCTCCTCCTTGTAGTTGCCAGCCGGCACTGGCTGGCAGATGGAATTCGGAGGAGGCCCAATCTATGAGATCTAATTGGTTGCAGGGAGGTAATTGGCAGAAGGCGGTCTCTCAAGTACATGCGCGCTTTCGTCGTAAATGCGCGCTTTCGTCGAGCGTGCTTTTGTGGACCGCGGTTTTGACGGGTCATGAATGTGGATGACATTAAAATAAAATAAAAAAACACAGAGAAGAGAGGACACGTGGAACAACCCAAAACATCTTTGAACGAATAAAATTCACAAGGGAAGGAGAAAACAACATACTAGTTTGCCTGGATATCCTCATCAGCAGGGGAAATGATGGCACATCAGAAATGTAAGTCTGTTAAAAAACAACATACACTAACCAAGTACTCTGTTAAGGAAGTAACAATCCAAATCCAAAGAGGAACTGTGTAGATGACTGCAAATCCACAGCAACCTAAAACACCAGAAAAACAAAGAAAATTGATAACCACACATTTTTTCAAAAAGTGCCAGGCAACTCAACCCATTATGGGGCAATCAAAACAAGCTATATATAGGATAAAAGTTTCATCAAAAACATCTCTGAAACAATTAACAGACTACTATAACCATGATCAGCAAATGAAATATGAACTGTTGTCTCCTGCAACCACCATTCACCTTTTGTTTCTATTTATTCCCTAGCCAGGGAGGGATCATTCAGCGTCCATGTGTGCCTTTCTTCCTGAGCCAGCCCCTGTTCCTCAATTGTTTTCTCCTGACAGCTCTGCGCATACACGGATCTGGAACAGGCCCCAGCTGTTCTTCCCCACTTATCTCTCACTCCAAAGGCAGTTGTGAAATGCCGGACAGGCCTGGCTCTCTCTCTCTGCTTCCAACACAGCACATCCATTAGAGCCTTCCCCAGACTCCAGGACTGGCCCAAGTTTTTCCATAGCTGCCTCATCATCTGAGTTTGGTAGGCCACAACACCCTGGGAGGCCTAGCAGAAGCCCAGGACTACCTGCTCCAAGGCCTTAACCCACCCCATCCCATACACTGCTCAACAACCTCAATCCTGAGGGGCATAAAACTGCATGGTCTGCTTTACATCCCTCAGGATTGAGGATATTGAGCAAAGTAGTTATATGAAATCTCAATGAGAGTTTTATTCAACAAATGAGATTTTGGTACACTTGTTATTGTAAGTTGGAGTCTATCTGTAAGCCAAGAGACTCAAAAGCCCAAGAAGAAAAAAGTCATCTACAGCAAACATACAATATAAGGACTATAAAAGCCACCATGTAGAAAAGATGGCAGAATTTTAGCATCCATCATCATCAACAACAATCATGAACACTAAGTAGCAGTGAGAAGACACTGAAAACAAATTTAAATAGACACAACTAGAAATGACCCATGACAACCCTCAGATGACTGTGGGAAGAGAAAGATAGACAATTGCAATTTTCAGTAAAAGCGGGTGGAGAACTGGGTCTGGATTTTGCATTTTACTTTTGTATATATCTCATAGTTTTTTCCTCTCTCTTTTTAAAGAGATTGGAACGTTTCCTGTTTCTTATTATATCAATCTTTCCTCCAGTCAAAACTATATTTTGTTGTGAAAGTCTACCCATAAGACAGATTTGGACTATATTAAAAATAAAAACAAGAACAAATTTTGACTATTATACATTATATATTCTTTACAAAGTCGCTATAATACTAATTAAAGCTTTTTCATCCTGGTACTGAAAAGTTAATAAGATCTAAGGCCCTGCTTATTCACTATGCAGTACCGTCTAATATGAACATAAATAGAGAGAAAAATGAACACTGCCAGGAGGATGAATCCACAAGTCTTCAATATTTGTCCCTGCTTTTTTCTGAAAAGAACAGAGAAAAGACAACAGCTCATTAGGAAATCTTTGCTAATTCACTCTGCCCACTAGCCTTTCATTGGCTGGGTATTTCCAAACTTTATCATCTGCATTCAACTGAATCATGTTAAGAATTGTAGCCCAATGTATCTCAAGGGCATCAAATATAGTCTGATCCAATGCTTCTTAACAGGCCATCAGAGAGAGAGAGCTCATTCCTGATATATTTTGGGATCTACTGTGATGGGAAGTTAAGCATCATCAGGCTGAAAGGAGGACGGTAGTGGTCTCAAAGAGCAATAATCAGATCACTTTGTGAAAGAACATTTAATCAAATGGTATTAACCATAGAGTGGCATAACTCACAGGAAAGAATGAATTAACAATGAACCTTTCATTTCCAATCCAGACATTTGAAAAGATAGGGACTTTTCAAATATTTAGAGGGAATGGAAGAGAAATATATTCAAAACAGATGAATTAAATATCTATGATTACAGCCCACATTAGTTAGAATAAGTCATACCTGCAACACAAGATCAGCTTGTCTAGTTTATTCCTTAAAGTCTGGAAGTCATGAGGGTAAATAAAAACAAGTGAATAGATTTTCAGGCATATCTATTGCATTAATAACTATTATGGATTGTACAGTCATTACCTAAATTACATGATTTTAGCAAATAATTTGATGCTTCAGATTCTGATTACAACATACATTGAGTCATATAGGTATCTTTCATCCAACTTCAACTCTTCCAGTTCCAATTCTTTTTTAGAAGCAACCTGGTAGTCCATTTTCTGACTAAAAATTATATTAAAAGGGAACTTTTATTAAATGTGGTATCTTCCAGAGTTCTAACATGGCTCTCTTTCAATGTTGCATACTTTTTTTCAACTCTTCTGAATCTTCCCAAGTAAAAGTCATATGCAGATTGTGATATATGGCACCATTTTCTGAAATATATGTTTTAAACAAGGAATCTTAGATTTCACCTATTTGCAAGAGGCCCCGTGACAATCTTCACAGATATTTACTTCTAATCTCTCAGAAATTGCTTTTGTATTCCTCAATTTCTACATTCAAACTGTTTTTATCTTATGACAAACTACTAGTAGTTGAATTTTCTCCATTGTTCTGTCTCTCTTTCTATATCTATATCTATATATCTATATATCTCTATCGATAGATAGATATATATAAATATAGATATATCAGCATTTCTCAATCTTTTTAACCAAAATTATTTGTTGAGTGGCTACATGTGAATCCAGAGAACAGAAAGGGGATTCACCATGTCTTCCATAGGATACATTTACTGTTGTATAAAGCATTCTTTTGCTAGCCAAATAATGCTCTCTGAAGGTGGTATTTCCATCACTCCTATAGATTAGGAAAAAAGAGTAAGCGCACTCTATAAGTCTAGGATAAAGTGACCAGATTTTAAAATTGGTTAAGCGGGATACCATTGACAGGGGAGCGGTGTGTTCTTGATTAAAAATTTTGCCGCCCAGCGCTGCGGCTGAGGTGAAGCTGCCAAAGCTCCCACTGGCGCTCCTGCCCGTGGCAGCAGTGGTGCCGCCTCCCTCTCCCTCTGCTTGGAGCATCTGAGCTGGGCACCGCGTTATCCCTGTTGCTGCCACCTCCTCCTCCACTGTGCTTTTGAGAAGCCATGGGGCCTTTTGTTTTCTGCTCCTGCCCCCTCCGCTGCCTTCCTACTGGGTCCCGCAGCCTCATGGTTCCTCAAAAGCACGGTGGAGGAGGAGGGGGCAGGGGTAATGCGGTGCCCAGCTCAGTGCTCCAAGCGGAGGGGGAGGCACCGCTGCCATGGGCGGGGGTGCCGGAGGGAGCTTGGCGGATTCACCTCAGCCGCAGCACCGGGTAGCAAAAGTTTTAATCAATAACACCCCCTCCCCATTCCATTTCCAGGCAGAAGAAAGAGACTCCGGGGAGGAGAGCTGGACCAGTCATTGGAAGGCATTTGAGAAGGAGAAAAGCAGGCAAGGAGAGTTCTCAAGAAGTTCCAGAAGCAGCTGCTTCTCCTCTGGGCTGGAAGGAGGGGAGGAGAAGGAAGGAAGGAAGGAAGGAAGGAAGGAAGGAAGGAAGGAAGGAAGGAAGGAAGGAAGGAAGGAAGGAAGGAAGGAAGGAGCGAAGGAGAGAAGGAGGAGGGGACAGAGAAAAAGGAAGAAAGAAAGTGTGGGAAGTTATCATCCAGCCCTCTCCCAGAAAAATGAAATATCCTAGGAAATATTGAAAAGGCAGAATATTTCTCTGGAAATGAAAAGAAAGAAACATGTTTTAAAAGACAGAATAGTTGCCTGTAGCTTCCTGCCCATCCCCACTGTTAATGGGCCATTAAGAAGGCCAAGCTAGTCCCTTTTATATAATAAAGACTTCTCCACTGCAGCCCCAGGGAGGATGGGAGTAGAGGCATGATAATACTGGCTCTTTACTCAACTGACCACATGGCATCTGAGAACTCAACTAAACCTGGATTCAGAGTTGCCCCTGCATGGCCCCATGGGAGTCTGACAACCAATCAGAATACATTTCTTACACAGGAACAGGAAACAGAGAGGTGGGACTGAACAGGTTATAAAAAGCCTAGCAAGCCCCTCCCTCAGCCCTTCACTTCTTCTCCACCAACATTGAAGCATGTGATGACCTTTTCTGTTCAGGACTCAAGCCATATGGTCCTGTCCAACAATAAACCATCTTTCCAAGCAGCCTCCATGTCTCCAGTGTCTTTTTCCCCACTTGGAGCCGAACCCAGAAGGACATTTCTTTCATCAAAAGGAAGGAAAGATGGGAGGGAAGGAAAGAGGGGAGGAAGGGAGGAAGGGAAGAGAAGGGCACCTTTTATTGCCTTCGTCTTGTAAAAGCCCCGCAGGTTGCGACCCTGGGCTCGGGGCCGAGCAGGGAGGGGCATCGCACCAGGACTGAGAGCACTCAGCCCACCCACCCCCATCTGCATCCCCCTCTGGGGATGGAGCAGCTGCAGCCCGGCCACTGCGGGTGAAACAGCCAGGAGCTTCCAGGGCGTTTGGAAAAGCCAGATGCACCCCTGGATAAAAACCCTCATTGCAAGTATTGCAAAGCCCATCTAAAAATCGGGACTTTTTAAAAATGCCGCGGGACGCGGGACAAATTGTTCAAAAGCATGACTGTCCTGTCAAAAGCAGGATGTCTGGTCACCTTAGTCTAGGAGCTCCAGTCCATCTTGGGCTTCTGCATTTAGGGTTCAAAAGCTAAAGATGCAGTGTTATACCTCTGGTGAGGAATATATCAGGGAGCTTCTTGTTCCTCATTTTGAGTATTGTAATAGAATTGAGTATTGTGTAGATCAGCATTATGTGACGTATCGGGACTTTTTCCCCTTTGTTAAACTGGGCATTGCCAGTGTGTAACACATCCAGCATGACAGCCCTGCTCTACACCAAGGATGGGTTTACATGTAGCCATCTATATTTAAAATTACTACTGAATTCTTGCTATCAAATCAGGAGGAGCCTGGTAGCGACTTTTCTAACATTTTGTATTAAAAGGCATCAGCTTTCATGCGCTGCTGCTCACTTTATGAAGTGCTTTTTATCCTCAGAATCTTCCTTTCTTATTCAAACTCTTCTTCCTCCTCTTCATTTGGGGTTTCAACTATTTCCTCTATGTTTTTAACTTTTTAGTTTTAATATAATTAAATCCCAATTCTGGATTAAATAATTTTTTCTCTTTGAAATTCATTTTATGCAAACATTTGCTATGACCTCTTTCTTTCTCTCCAAGTTCCCCTTGAAGATAGCTTGCTATTCAGAAATAAAAATAAAATAATTACCTTTCAATTCAATTCAATATATAAAGAAAAGAGAGATCCCCCCCCCCAGGAGTAATTTTTTCCATCCTTATTATAGCTACTTATGTTGGTTGTTCATATACCTGTTTTTCTTGAGAAGAAATTCCTTTGGAAACTTTTGTCCTCCATATTTTAGGATCTTTTCCTCCTGTCATCTCTTTTAATATGTCCTCCTGCAGACCTTGGATACATATTTTATGCCACTCTTCCACATTTAGATGGGTTGTTTCAGGTCCTGGCTCTTGGAAGTGATTTAGGGTTGAATCAAGCCATTCCTTCACATATGGCATGGATTCTTCAGGACATCCCATCTGGATATTTTCAATGGATTTTTGGAGCCATTCCTCAAGGTTGCTTCTGGCTTCTTCTGAAGATTCTTGCTTGATTTTTTTCAAAGAGGTTTGCAGCCATGCTTGAACACCTGTTCTGGATGCAGTAGAACCATGCTCTCTGGAATTTGCTAAAGATGCTTGCAGCCATCCATTCCTCAAATGTCTTTCAGATAAAGCAGACTCTACCCGAATCACTCTCTCCCTGCTGAATCTCAGACTGGCTTTTGATGCTTTAAAGGATTGCTTTTTGAAATCCCGAATGCCATTAATTGATGTTTCAAGCCATTCCTCGGGATTTAGATGTGGTACTTCAGGTCCTTCTGGTTCAAGATTATTTATAGATATTTCAAACCATTTTTTGGTATCTTTAGCTTCCTCAGAATCTTCCTGTTCCAGATTTGTCAAGGATTCTTGAAGCCAATTTTCCAGAACTAGGTTGGTTGATTTAGAAGATGACAGGCTTTGTCGAGATCTTTGAAGCCACTGTAATACATTTTCCAAAGGTCGTTGAGAAAATTGTTTCTGGAGATCCTCTGTTGATTTTCCAAGCCATCCATTATTTATGCTGTCTTCAAATTTTACCTTCGACTTCTTTGTATCCTGAATGCTTTTAATAGATGCTTGAAGCCATCCTTGAGTTCCTAAATGCAGTTCTTCAGGTTTTTCCTCTTCCAGGTTCTTTATAGATAGTTCAAGCCATGTTTTGACATCTTGTTTAAATTCTTCAGGACTTTCCTCTTCCACATTTTTCTGGTTCTTTATAGAAGGTTCAAGCCATGTTTTGACATCTTGTTTAAATTCTTCAGGACTTTCCTCTTCCACATTTTTCTGGTTCTTTATAGAAGGTTCAAGCCATGTTTTGACATCTTGTTTAAATTCTTCAGGACTTTCCTCTTCCAGATTTTTCAAGGATTCTTCAAGCCATTTGGTCAGAACTGGTGTAGGTTCTTCAGAAGCTGAGACTCTTTCTAGGGATCCTTGAAGCCATTGTAATATATTTTCTGCTGGTTCTTCAGAACATTGCTTCTTCATGTTCTGTAATGATTTTTCAAACCATCCATTTCTTAGGCTATTTTGAAAAGATATCTTAGGCTTCTGTAAATCCTGAAGGCTTTTAATAGATTCTTTAAGCCATTCTTGAGCATTTAAATGTGATGTTTCAGGTCCTTCCTCTTCAAGGTTATTTACAGACATTTGAAGCCATTCTTTGGCATCTTGATTAGATGTTTCAGGACTTTCCTCTTCTAGATTTTTCAAAGAGTCTCGAAGCCATTTTTCCAGAACTGGTTCAGGTGTTTTAGAAGATGAGAGGCTTTCTAAGGATCCTTCAAGCCACTGTAATATATTTTTCACAGGTACTTCAGAACCTTGCTTCTTCAGGTTTTCTACTGATTTTTCAAGCCATCCCTTTCTTAAGCTACCTCGAGATTCTGCCTCATATTTCTGAAGATCTTGAATACTTTTAATAGATTCTTCAAGCCATTGCTCCACATTCATTGGGGATGTTTCTGGCCCTTTTTTTTGAAGACAATTTATGGATGTATCCAACCATTCCTTTACATCTTCCCTGGATACTTCTGGACATTCCTTTTCAAGAGTTATCACTGAAGCTTTAAGCCATTCTGGCAAGGTGTGTCTTGATACCTTATGGGAATTCTCTTTCAGGTTTTTTAGAGATTCCTGAAGCCATTCCTGTACCTTTTTTCTAGATTCCTTGGAATGTTTGGTTTTGAGATTGTCTATGGAAGTTTGAAGCCATTCCTTTTTTAGTTCATTTTCCGGCATTTGATGTTCTGGTTTTTCAACATCCGCACTTGTTTGCCAGATAGTCACCAAGCATTTTTTGTATTCTTTGCTCACAAGTGATAGTAAGTTGTCTCTATACATCAATGACCTACAACAGTCCTTTCTTAGTGTTCTCTCTCTAGAAAAATCAGAAGGTTACATATGAATCTCGACCAACAAACATCTAATTTGTCTTTTACACAACTGTTTATTATGTTCTGGATCTCAAGTTTGGCTTTATTTATTCACTTATTTCTTCAATGGTATCATAATTTTCTTCAATGTAAAAGAAATGTAACGTGAACTCTCATATTTAAAACTTTTAAAACCCCTTTTAAAATAATACAGTAATAGTCTTTAAAACCCAATAACAGTCTAAGCTAGCAAAATGAAACCAGATGTAATATATGTTCTTCTCCATCCTTTTTTGCTTACTGTATCTTAAAGTCTCCATATAATGTTTTGTTATGGAACTAAGGAAAATTTAATATGAAATTATAGAAAGGAAAGTCAGAGTTGCTATTTAAAAATGGCTCACCTATTCAGTTTTTCCTCAAACTTTTCACACAACTGCTGTTTCTTCCAACGTAGGCAGCGAATAATATCAGTAAGGTTCTTTTTCTCACAGTGGAGCTCTTTTATGTCCATCAACAGATGAGAAATTAGGACTTTCTTTCTGTAAAATATTGATAGTAAAAATAATCCATTTTTACTTGAATTGATAAGCCAGTTTTTAAATTGAAAAACATTAAACATGCCATTATATAGTATATGTTTGTTATATATATTTATACATTTTAATTAATTCAGTTTTGTTATTTCTATAACAACTAGCAGTCTATCTTATGTTTTATTGATTTATTTGATACATCAGAAATGTTCTGTAAAAGTGACAAATCAGTAAATCTTCCCAGATCATAGCTATATCCATTATATTCTTTAAAGGGATTGGATTAGCTACCTCTGCATTCATCATTATATTGATAAGAGTTTGATTATTTAAGTACAAGTTAATGACCTTTACTTCAAAATTTAGCATTATTTAATCTATTAATACAGGCAAGGATTCTTTATAGTATTTTTTCTCTTTTACATTTTATAAAAGGTGCAAATCAATCCAAAACACTTTCCAGAAGCAATAAAAAGTTATGGACAGAAGTTGTGGGAAAAGTCCTCTCTTGGTCCCAAATGTAAAACTATCAAGATATCCCAACAAGTTGCTTTCTGACTGAAAGCCTTTTAGGGAACAAGGCCCCTGAGATCTGATTGACATGTTTGAAGAGCTAGACTTTTTTCAACAAGTTGAAAGGAGTCACCTCTGATTTTCCTCCAATGTTCCTCTTTGCATTATAGGCAAACAGAATATTGCATAATGTATCTCCAGATATAGATGTAAAAAGAATTAAATATGACATTCTGGAAGAGTAAATCAGGATTGCTCTCTAGAAATTTCTCACCTGTTAAGTTCTTCTTTAAGATATTTATTGTCTTTCAAGATTTCCTCCTTTTCTCCACCTAGTTTTTCAACTTTGCATCTGAGAGACAAATTCTCTCTTTTCAGCTTGTTTACCTGCAGTGCTTCATCTGATATATTCCTTCTATAAAATATCAAGGCCAGAGTGAAATTACCCCACTTAGCTTTTTTACTTGCGCCATCAAACTGTTTAAAATTAAAAATAATTAAAAATACCTGATATTGCCCTTTGCTATACATATCCTCAAATTTTAATTAATTCAGGGGTGCTATTTCTATTACATTAGTAATTGCTTCTTATAGTTAATTATGCTTTAACGATTTATTGGATATTTTAGAATTGCTCAGTTAAGTGACAAATGAGTAAATCATTCCAGACTGGAGCTATAACTCTTATATTCTTAAATAATTTGATTAGCTACTTCAGAATTAATGTTAGCATCTTTATATTTATAATAGTTGGATTATTTAAGTACAAGCTAATGAGTTTTACTTCAGTATTACTTCAGCATTACTTCACCTATTAACACCACTAAGAAGTCTTTAGATGAAAACACATTTTCTCACTTACATTCTATAAAAGGTGCAAACCAATTCAAAATAAGTTCCAAAAGAGAAGCCATAGATGCAGAATACAGTTCCCAAATGCCAAGCTGTCAATTTAGCCCAACATCTTGCTTTCTCATCAGTTAAGACAGTACCTTGTTTGGCAAATAGTACAAAGCCAAGAATCAAATTTGAAATCATGTGAGAGGTTACATTTTTTTAAAAAAATCAACTATTGCTATTTCCAGATTTTTCTTTCAAAGCTTAACAGAACAGTATGGTTTTTACCACCACTCTTCTGATGTTAACAGGAAAATTGATGAGACTGAATTTCAAAGAGCTGAAATAGGAAGAAGCTAAGACCTGTGCTCAATGAAGAGCAGAGGAGAAATTAGGAAATACAATCACAGATCTCTTGAATTATAGATGATTTGGCCCCGAAGACACCCTGTGAAGAGGTTGTTGATGACTGATACCCATCTGAGATCACCTCTCCTTTTCTACTATTGCTTTAATAGAACACAAAGTCTCTGGAAATGAAAGCTTTTTAGAGAACAAGTGGAACTGAGTTGTTTTTGGAGATAAAGGTTATTTCAGATGCTTGGAGAGCCAGAATTTTTCCAACAGGTTGAAATGAGACTTCTTATTTTCAACAAATTTCCCAAAGCAATGTAGTTAAACCCAGAGAATTGCATAATGTATGTTCAGCAAGAGATGCTAAATTGAATTAAATATAAAATGTTGGAAGAGAAAGTTAGGATTGCTCTCGGAAAGTTTTTCACCTGTTAAATTATCTTTAAGATGTTTGTTTCTCTTCAAAATTCCTTCTTTTCTCCATCTAGTTTTTCAACCTGCAGCTCATTTTTATTTTTTTCCAAAAATATTAATCATTTCTATTTTGATGTGAGCAGAAAACTTTGTCAAATCTACACTTCATTCAAAGGACTATAGCCAAGTCTATTTCATTATTCCAGAATTGGCTTGATTAACCACCAGTGGTGGGTTTCTGCCGGTTCACACCAGTTCAGGCGAACTGGTTTGTGAATTTCTGCAAGCCAGTGAGAGGAGGTTCGACTGGTGGACTTGGAAGTAACTTCTGAATGACTGCCCCAGCCCTGTCGTTCGATCGCCCTTGCCGTCCCATCGCAGCTCACTCGCTCCCCCACCTGTCCGCATTAAACTAGGCTAGCCCAGCCCACCTCTCACTGATTGGCTGGAGTCCAGCCAATCAGTGAGCGGGATGGAGGTGACCCATTTAAAAGCATGGCACCAATGGCCAACATTCCTCTTTTGAAAAGAGTCTTTCATTCCCGAGCAGCTGTCACATTGCGCTTGCTGACCGGGTCCTCCATTTCGTTTTGTTTCCCTTCGCCTTCCAGAGTCTTGCTGCTTCCCTCAGGTAAGCAACTAAGTGCAAGGGGGGTGGCAGGACTCGGGAGGCTAGCTTGTGCCAGCTCGCAAAAGCCGCGAGCTGGCATACGCCGCGTGGCCGAAAGGGGGTGGAAAGTGGTGGAGACGGTGGTGGCAGCCTAGCTTTCGCTAACAAAAGTCACAGGCTGGCGTACGCCATGGGGCTGAAAGTGGATGTGCGGCGGCAGCAGCCTAGCTTTCAGGGCTTTCATGAAAGCTGTGGGCTGGCGTATGCTATGTGGCCAAAAGTGGGTGGGCGGCGGCAGCGGTCTAATTTTCACCAAAGCCATAGGCTGGCATACACCACACGGCCAAAAGCGGGTGGGCAGTAGTGGCGGCAGCGGCCTAGCTTCCGTGGCTTTCGCCAAAACGGCAGACTGGTGTACACCACATGGCCAAAAGTGGATGGGCGGCAGCGGTGGCCTAGCTTTCACAGCTTTCACCAAAGCCACAGACTGGCATATGGCACATGGCCAAAAGCCCCCCGCCTCTCCTTCCCCAGCCTTGCCTGTCTGGCTAAGCCTGCCAGGCAGTGTGCTTAGCAACAACCCTTGTCCCTCCAGTCCAGTCTTACCTGTCCTGCTGCTTCGCTGCCTGCCTGCTCCCTGTTGCATCTGTCCATCGCATCGGAATCAGATCCATCTCATCGGAGAACTGCTGACTCTGCCTGCTGGTAAGTGACCCATTTTTTTCTTTTATTTTTTTAATGTATTTTAAAATAATATTTTATTTATTGTGCAGAGAATTTTTTAAATAGTTTTACTTAAAAGTATTGAGTATAGAATATTTTAAAATGGTTTACTTCAGTTTATTGTGTGTGATTCTTTTTTTAAATTGTCTTAGACTATTTAAAAAAAGATTCTATCCAAAATAAATTAAAATAAACCATTTTAAAAAATTCTATACTCAATACTTTAAAATGTATCATGTATAGAATATTTTAAAATCATTTTATTGTAATTTATTGTAATTTATTGTGTATGGAATATTTTAAAATGAAAATAATTTCATTTTTAAATTATTGTGTGTGGAATAGTTTGAAATGGTTACAGTATAAATTATTGCTGGTAGAATAATGGTTATAGTATATTATTGCTGGTACAACTACAATACCTTAAAATGTATAAATTATTGCTGGTGGAATACTTAAGAATGGTTTTTAAGGATATTTTTTAATTTATACAATATCTTTTTTTAAATTATTTTTAGGGAATTTTTATATTTTAATTGTTTATAAAATATATTTACTACAAGAAATGTTACTCCTTTTTGCAAATGTTTTCTTTGCGATGCAACATGTTGCTTTTAAGTGTTCAGACCAGGTTTATGTGTCTCAAAGTGGCTACTTTTCTAGGGGCAGGCCAGGTTGGTGCAAGGCAGCTTTGCCAGTTTGTTTGTTTCACCCTCGTTGTTTAGGTAATTCTGAGGTGGTTGATGGTTCTGTGAGCTTCCTGGCACTGTCCTTTATAATTTCCCACAATGCCTTGATGGTTCTTATTCCAGTGGCTTTGTCTTTCCTGTCCTTAGGGTTAGGGAAAAAAACTGGTTTCATTTGCAGTCTTGGGGGGAGGGATTCTTATTTTTTGGTGTTTTCCTGGCACTGTCATAGTTTGTGTGGGTGAGGGTGTGTAATGTCCTGCAGTTATCCATGCATTAATAATGATCTAGTAATATTTCCTTACACATTTTAGGGACCTTTCCTTACATAATTGGTGTTTTCTTCATACTTTTGGATTTATAATTTCTGTTTCTATTAGTTAGCAATTGCTAAAACAAATCCCACGTGAAAAAGTATTCAAAGCCTTCTTGATTTTAATTGTCAATTTATTTATTCCTGCACATTGTAATATTTATTAATTTTCATATCTGTTTTTCCACTGTTGTGAATATTATATTCAAATTCTACTTATTTAATAGGATTATACCAAGATTTAAAGGAGTGCTTCCATGATGAAGTTTTGATTACCTCATAACAACAACTTCCTTGATGAAATTTTGATTACCACATGATAACACATTCACAAAATAAACTAGGCCATCACTAAGAGTCAACACTGACTTGGTGGCAGCTCATCAATCAATATAATAAACTACTTTTCAGAAATCATTCTGCAGAAGATATATAAAAGTTTGAGGGAGGGTGCATAATGATTACATTATAATATTTATGTCCTACATTTTAATATACAATTATTGGCCATTACTACATATTATTTTATAATTTATTATCTTATTCAATTGGAATGGGCTATATAATTCAGAGTGTCCTCTACTCAGATATATAAATAACGATGAACAGAGTATTAAAAGTGAGTAAAAAATTTTTTTAATCTAACTTATTTAAGTATGACTTATTTGAGAAGTTAAATATCTTCCTTCAGAACTCCTGAGACATTAAATAATTCTGTTTCACGTGGATTTAATCTCATTATCACATTATAAATGACCACCATAAGATAAATGTTTGTGTTTGATGGATGTAAAGTAACACAATACAAAATCCAAGAACTCTGGGCAACTGAAAGTCTGTTTTTCCAAAATGAAAGGGCGCCACATAAAGCATTTTCAACTATGCCAAAATTTACCTAAAGTCCTGCAGCTGAGCATACTTCAGGTGTTGTTCTGGTTTTAATTCCATCAAACCTCGTTCAGTTGTAAGACAACCTTCCTGCAATATTAACAAAAAACACATTTTTAAAAAGACAAACTTAACTGTCAGCAATTAAGGACACTATTTTTTTCAAACAATGGTTTCTTCGTTCAGAGGAAGTTAATCTCCGTCCTCAAATCTTAGGTGACAACCAATATCTTGGCTACCTAAATTCTGCACACTTTCCTAAAAGTAAAAATTTTTTACTTTGATATTGTCATCTGTATCGACAATTGACACTTAATACAAACTGTGTAGTTGCAGTGTGTGCTGGCATAATTTTCCTAGTTCTTTTTCATCTCCTGCTTTTTATAACCTGCTGGGATGGAATATTGAACAGCATGCTCACTATTTTGAGGCATTTAAGTCATTTTAATAAATTTGTATACTCCTTAACTAATTATTTCTTAGAAATACACCCTTTTTCTCACACAATCACAGAAGCAAAAAGGGAGAAAATCTTATTCTTGGTAAATTCATTTGAAATCTTAAAATATACCGAGTTGCATTGTAAGTCTTCTCCAAAGCTCATCAGCAAATCAATATTACATCACATTGTTCCTTTTCTTTATATTCAGTTTCGGAAAATGAGTAAATCTGCAATATCCTGGGTTTAAAATCATACTAGGAACTGGAATTCAAATGATTTCAAAGGAGATTTTGCATTAATAAATAGATGCAGAATTGCAATTGAGAGAATAAGGCTAGTGATGCAGCAGGGGTTGCACAGGTAAACCCACCAGTGGCTGGCTAGGTTAGGTGGTCTTAATAGAATGGACCTTATAAATTCATATTAGTTTGGCTTTTCATTATAGTGCCCTGGAGTCCCAAAGTTGACTTTTAGCTGGAGTGAACTTTCTCCCCAAACTTCCTCATAAGTATTAAAAATAGGGCTGAACAGTGTGGCAAGACTGTGTAAAGGAGGGGCACAGGAAGCCAGACATGGGGGAGAGATAGAACAGAGGTAAAAGCTGCTGACAGCTTAAGACGAAATAGGAACTTCTCTTTTTTATATTTCTCCTATGTCCTTTGCTGTAACATTCCAAATGAACTTCTGCTTTTTGAAATGTCATACTTGTCTCATGTATGGAAACGCCTTGAGAATGCACCGTGTGGAACACGACATAAAAGTAGGATCCTGGGCAGAGCTAAGGCAGTTCAGATTTTGGTGTGTGAACACGCTGAACTCGATGCATCCAATAAACCTGTTTCTCTCACCTTCGTGGTTTCAAGTCCTGGTCTTTCGTAAGTAGATTACAAACCTCAATTTGCTGCAACACTAGGACCCTGAATTATTTAGGTAAATTAGATGAGGTTATTTGAGGAACCTGATAGACTCCATATTGAATATCTGACCAGCAAGTAAGCTTTTCTGGAAAATCACAGGTTGGAGCATAATCAGAAAGTTATAGTGACCTGAACAGAAAATAGCCTGATCCCTCCCTTTGTAATAGGGAGTAACAGGACATGTGTCAGCCTCTGCTTCGCTGCTGCTTTTCGGCTGCCATTGAAACAGGGAGGGGGGCATGGTATTTGGGAAGGGAATCATTCTGTATTGGAGGACTGTTTATTAGGGAGTTATTCTCACCATCTCTTTGCGCATGTGGAAGGAAGGGAGTTTCCCGCCGAGGCCAACTGTCCAGCATTCCATCCTGATGATGATTTTTGAAGATGTCTCCCACCTGACAGTTGGGTGAAATATGATTGGACTATGGATTGGGTACCAAGGGGAGGGGAATGAATAATGTATTGATATCTATTGCTTTCGCGCCTTTTTATTCAGATTCAGCTTTGCTTTGTTTCTATTCGTTTGTAGCCAGTAAAAGTACACTTAATTCTAAAATATGGTGTTGAGTGGTTTCTTTCTTGGTTATTAAATGAAGGGGCAGTGACAACATGTTTTGCAGGAAGCCGGTAATGATCTTATTGTTTAGTTCTGGGAAAGCGAGGTCCTTTGGGGCTTCAGAACACGTTTGTTATATTTGGGGAATGTCCAAGTAATTCTCACATTGTTTTTTGTTGCATGCAACTGTATTTTTGTATCCAAGTTATGATGCATTTTGATACATCATTTTGTGTATTTAAGGCACGCCTATGTACCTTGTAGTTATTCTCATTTGCTTGGGAATCCACTTGTACAAGTGACATAAAATAAAATGGATGCACTTATAGCACAGAAAAGTTGTCATTAAAGTTAAAGCTAAATGAATTTCAGAGTGAAGACCCGGGATATCTCTTTTAAGTTTTTTTTTTTGTTCCCTTTTGGGGGCAGTTGGTTTAACACCCTCACATATATTTTTATGGCTGAGCATTTTTGAATGCTGATGCTTTCAGGCAGGAAGTGGGAAACATTTATAAAGAATTTAGATGTGCTTATGGAGATGGATTACAAGGAATGGATTGTGGATAGAAAACAAATCAATCATGAAGAAATATATGAGGGATTTCAGTGCGGAATGGAAGTTTTGATTGATTTTGTGAAATGGGAATACATTTCAATGTATTTCAATGTGAAATAGCAGGTTGCTGGGGGACAGGAATTGGCTGTATGGCCTTTCCAAGTGGAATCCAAATGGATTACACTGAATTGCCAGCAGCAGGAAAGTTTGAAGTATTTCTGATGAGTTGTTTATTCAACGGGTCCTTTGGCTGAATGTTTGGCTGATGTGCAAGAGTTCAAATGACTGTTAAGATCGTATTGGAGTGGGTAATACGCTGATACAGGTTGATTGAAGTCATTAATAGTGATAAAGGTACACGTTTTATGGCAGATAATGGAACAATTGGGAATTGATTAGCAATCAACCAAGTAGAAACAAGTTTTGTTCAGTGGAATCAAAACTTCGAGTCAGTTTCTTGCCTTTGTCTTTTTTACATCTTTTTAAATAAAATTGTTTTATTTTAAGATGAGATTGAGTTACAACACTGGGAGACTCCATATGTGGCACATAAGATGCTTTTGTAAAAGAACTGTATACTTGGTTGTCCTATGTTTAAATGGTTTGGTTTGGTTTATTAGATTTATATGCCGCCCTTCTCCCAAGGACTCAGGGCGGTATACAACATTAAAAGAAACACATAATACAAAAGTTTTAAAAAAATTAAATAGAATATCCCAAACAAACCCAATTAGAGTTGACAATAACATTTTTTTAAAAAAAATTGAATTAAAATTAACAATGATCAATAATTTGTTTTGTTTTGTTCAGGCCAGGCTGGCTTGCTGGGAAAGCCAACTTTTTAGGGCGTGTCAGAAGGACCAGAAGTCGGGGATTATACGAAGATTATACGATTATATAAATCCTATCTCAGGAGAGGAGGTTTGCTGTTTCTTGAGACGACCTCTTGAATTTGCTGACTACAAACTGAAATCTAGTGATTGAATCCTGAGTGCAAAGTAATGTATGGGAAGAACGTAGTCTAGCCTGGGACTGGTCCTGCTAAATCTTGATGGCCTCTGACACAGCAATGTGGACAAACAGCTCACTTTTCAGATGTACAATGAAGCAAGACGTTAACTTTTCCTCATCTTCAATTACTTGATTGCAATAAAGCAGAAATTTGAAGTTCTGCTCAACAGGGAGGCGTGTGCTAGTAACCTCTGCCCCCATCACATATATCTATATGAAGCATTGATGTGACATCACTTCAGGATCAAGTATCTCTGCTACCCTCAGGTGATACTGGCTTCATGAAAGCCCAGTGGTGGTTATGGAAGTGGTGACTGGGTTCTGATTACTTCTCTGGTGGAGATGAAGTTGTAGCCAGTGTGGGAAGGCCTGTTCCAAGTACTGTTGACAACTGAGTTGGCCATGTGGAACAAAAGGGTCCATTACTCCAAAGTCAAGGGACCTGTGAATCTTTATAGAAAGACTGTATCACCAAATGCATCTGAACCATTGAAGCAAGCTTTTCGAAGACTAGTGTTAGATTAGCTTATGGAACATTGGGTGTGGGAATTGTTTATTTGGCTGGGGGTAATAAATTTCTTTATTGTGCTTTTGCTTTTGCTCAGAAAAGAATTGGCAGAGTGGTTGATATCTATGTTGTGTCCAATGAATGTACAGCCGGTACAGACTCTGGATGTTTAAGGGTAAGCTTTTTTGTTTTATACATACATACCTTAAACAAGGGAGAGGCCTAGTTCATGAGGACAATTAAATTCAGAGTGATTGCTTTGTTGGATGTTTATCAGGTAGGGATGGAGCCTTTATGGGTGTTATTTAGTTTTCCCCTTACATGGCTGCAGTTATGCTTCCATTCTGAGTCGATAATGTATATTCACAAGTGCAGACACAGTTATCACTCATTGAAACCACTGATGATGATGCCATTTGCATCAGATCGACCTTTGTGGAAAGTATACCAAGGTGCAACCTATGACATTGTTACTTGCTGAGCTATCCTATAAGATGGAAATCATATATGAGCAATCTACATTGTCAATAATGTACCTAAGAAGGGATTCATTTATCAGTTATATGTTTTCATCTATGGATCTATATGGATTTCATCATGGATCTATATCTGTTTGTCTATTTATCATCATCTGTTGTGAGATGGGGAGGGGCTTGAGCTAAACCTGGTGTGGAGGAAATACAGTATTCTTGCCCTGTGGGATTGTCTTCACCTCTTTGTGTTCCTAGATCTTGATCTTGGATGGTGGTTCCAAGTCTGAAATTTTCTACATCTTGAGAAGATTTTTCTATCAATTTTGATTCAATTGTTGATATCTGCCAATTTCCTAGCAAGCAACTACTTAGTCAGTTTCAGTCTAAAGGTCAACATGGGCAAAATGTTTTAGGGGTCTTTTGTTTTATTGCTTAGAGTTCAGATAGGTTAGTGAAGGTGAGTGGTTTGGGTGGGAAGGGTGTCGTGGGGACTTTGCCTTCTCACATTATCACGATCCCAGGTTGCACTATTCGCATCATATTAACAACATGAAATTGTATTAACCATGAAAACAGCTTGTTTAAGGCCATACAATAAATCCATGATTAAACTGGAGTGTGATTCCATATATATTACTCAAATACCAGAAAGGATTATTAACCATATATGTGGCCAAGCCAGCAATTTCATCTTATTTCAAATATTTTATTTCATTTTCATTTTCATTTTCATTTTGTACAATCACTTATATACTGTGCAAAGAAAAAAGGAAAAAAAAAAAACCCCCAACATAACACTTCATTCCCCCATACACCCTCTCTTCTCCCCCTCCAACTTTCCTTTCACCCCTCCAACATTCCCCTCTTCTACTTCCCTTCCCCCTCAGACATCTCCCCCTCCCTCCATTTACCCTCCTTACATTCCCTCTCACTCCCTCTTTACTTCTCCCTTCTCTTTCCCTCTTCTCCCCACTTTGGTGTATCCATACAATTCAATTTGTTTTTTACAATAAAAGTAGAAAAAGAAAAAAAAGAAAAAGAAAAAAAAACGGCAGTACACAAGTGAATTCTTATTGTTCTAAGGATTGAAACTGTAATTCCACCCTCCCCCCTCCCCCCTATAATCCCCCCTCCCTAACCCCCTTACGGCTTCGCAGGTCCCATGCCCGGCATAATTCTTTAACAAGCATTTAAGTATAATAAGGCCAACTAACTTTAAAATTTAAAAAAAGTAAGATAAAAGTATAGCCAAAAAGAAAAAGGAAAAATAGTAAAAAATAAGAAATAAAAAAAAAAAGCACCCACACTCACACACAAAAAGGAGAAAGAAACAAAAAGGGTCATAAGCCCACTACGTTACCACAGCTTCCCATTATCTATAAATCTTAATCAATGTGACTCATTCCAAATTTCGATTATTTTACTACTTGCAGGGTTTCAAACTATATTAGAGCCAGGTAAGTTGATCAATTAGAATTCCCCAACTAAAAATCTCCTTGCTTTGTCTATCTATTCAATCCTTTAATTTATCTCCTTTTTTATCCAAGTATCCAAACCTTTCTATAACACCATTAACTCAAATACTTCTTTCATTTTTCATTTCCAACACCTCCCTTTCTATCCTTACCCACCTCCACATATAAATTTTTTACCTTCCACCCTGCCTTTATCCATATCCACATATATATTTTATCCATATTCGTTGCTCCTCCCATATTTACTCCACTTTCCTGAAGATTCTCCGACCAAACTTTCTTAACCTTATATTGATATAGCAACTCAAACAAACATCAGCTTACGTTCTAGCCCCATGTAATCTAATTAAACTTTCGCTGCCCTTCCCTCTCCCACGCACCTCCCAACTCCATTTGTCCCAAACCGCAACTCAAAAAGATCACAATTTCCGCTCTCTTCACCTAAAAAAATAGTTCATGCACAATTAAAGTTAGAGTTCAAACAAAATTTCTGTACAATATATGTCCCCAATCAGCAACGCTTCTTTCAGTCTCCATGTCTCATCATCGATATGCCACTTCTCCATTTTATCCCAGACGGAAATCATAAAGCTTTAAAAACATCGCTAGTCTTTATTCTTTAGTCTTCTGCCCTTCCGGAAGAGAAAAGCAACACGCTCCACCTTGTAGCCACGTGTCTCGCTGTTTGTCTTCTCCTTCTCCCTGTCTCTCCCCAGATCCGGATGAATCAGGAAGTCCCGCCTTCAGGGTCTCGTAGTAAAATTTTCGGGCTTCACAGACAGAGTTAATGCGGTGTTTTTGGTCGCCAAATGTAACTGTAATACCAGCTGGGACTTCCCATCTATATGAAATCTGAGAGTTTCTGAGTTCTTCGGTTAAGAAAGCATACTGTCTCCTTGTTCTTAACATTTGAAATGGTATCTCCTTAAAAACAATCAAGTCGTCCCCGTCAATTCTCAACCTCTTTCCGTAGAGCCTCTGTGTTATCTCATTTCTAGATTCCCTTGTAGTAAAGTATATTATTATGTCCCTCGGAAGCTGTCGCTGTTTTGCTACCCAGGAATTCTGGCGGTAAATTCTTTGAATCTGCCAATCAAAGTTAAGTCCCGGACTTCCCACCAAGCGGCTGAAAGCCTCAAAGAATGTCTGTTTCAAATTCTCCTGTTGGTTTTCACGCAGCCCTCTAACACGTATAGCAAAGGCAGACTTGTTATAATTTAATTTGACAAGTTCTTTTTGTGCAGATTCAATTTCCTGTTCTAACGTTTGAATTTTTGATATCAGATTAAGGTTACTTTCTTCCAAAAGTTCCAATTTGTCCTCCGTTTCAGCAATATAATCTGTCATGACTGTCATTACTCCGATTATATCCTGCTTTGCCTGAGCAATTTTAGCATCAAATTCATCAGATAAATCCGAAATCAGTTGATTAATCTCCTGTCTGAAATCATTAAGCGTTTTAAGAAGGAATTCTTGTGTTAGCAAATCTCCCGTGGAGGGTGTAGGAGGCGAGGGTAGCGACTTCCTGGCAGTTTTTGGAGATATATTATTAAGGAGGCGCTTCTGTTTAAGTTTGGGAGCCATTCCAGAATAAAAATAAAAGACAAGCAATCCAGCGAGCCAAAAATCAAAGTCTGTGCTCCCCTCAGATAATCTTTTAGCAATTAGTACGGAGAAGCCTTCAGGAGGATAGAGTCAGCTAGCTGCGTCAGATCAAACACAAAAGCTACGAGATCGCCATCTTGTGACGCAGTTAAAAAAAGAAGAAAGGGAGCCTTTTGCGAGATTGAAGCTGGTATTTTAAATAGTAATAGAGAAAGTTCCTCGGGAATGTTCCCCGCCCGAATTGGCTTTTAAATAGCTTAGTTTTGTCCTGGGGGGGAGGCAATCTGCCTAGGCTGCAAAAAAAAGCAGCGCGGAAAACTGGCCGGAGTAAAGGCTCAGCTAATGTTGAACCTCTTCTCCATTCACAGCAAAAAAAAAAGCTATGAATTACAAAGAGATCCTAACGACTGACCTTCTCCCTGCCCCTTTCTGCCAGAAAGGGGAGATATCTATAGATCTTATAAGATATACGAACCAGAGTCCTGGCAGGAACTTTACTTAGCTCCCGACGGCGGCAGCCCCTCCCCTCGAAGCGCTCGCCAGCAATTTCATCTTATTTTGTTGTAACAAGTTTCAACCCTAGAAGTAATAGGAGCAGATCTCCTATAAAGATTCAAGTTCAATTAAATATGTGGATAGTTACAATGTCTGTCTTCCTGAGTTGAGCCGGGTTCCGTTACAGTTCCGTGGAAAATGGAAACAAAATTAGAAAGCCGAGTGCTGCCCCACTGATTTTCAGTGTTGGGATTTGTAGTCATTCAAAGCTTCCTTCTGTCTCCAAAATGCTTTTTGGAAAGAAGAGCTGAACCGTGGCACGACAAAATCGCGAAGCCCTTATCCGCGGAGATATAAGCGCGTCACTAAAGCCGCGACGTCATCACCGCGCGTCATCACCGCTGCGACAACAGCGCGGCAACAAAAGGGCGCTTTAAAACAGCGCCGCAGCAAAAAGCCGATTTCAATTAAGGTAAGCGTTAGGGTTAGGTTTAGGGTTAGGTTTAGGGTTAGGGTTAGGGTTAGGTTTAGGGTTAGGTTTAGGGTTAGGTTTAGGGTACTGAGTGCTTGGGAATGCGCGGATTTGATTATGTCATCGCGGTAGGGTCGCGTTTTTCCTTAGCGCTTCGAACGGCGCGAATTAGTCTTCGCGCTTATGTCTCCGCGGATAAGGGCTTTGCGGATTTGTGGTGGAACCGAGCTGAACATTTCAATATGTGTCTGTGTAAGGCCATCTGCTCTTTGCAGAGGCCACTTTTTGCAGGAAACAGTGGTAACAGAACATGCCCTCCAAAAGTGAAATGTATTTTTTTCTTAAAACTAATCAGTCCTATATTAAATATCTCTGCATTTGTCAGTTATTTATAGTCATAAGATTCCTGATAGATTGCTTACCTGGTGGAGATATTTGGTTGAGCAGGAATCACAACGTGCTACTTCCTGCTGGATCACACGTGTTGTAATATCTTCCTGATGACTGGAAAACTGATAATTGTGTGATCTCGAAGTATGTAGCTTAAAAGCAATTACAGTAATAAATATTAATAAAATATGCTATTAAGCATACTGGAAAGTTCACTTTTTGTAAGTAGATTCTGCATCTCTAAACCATTTCATCATCATTGTTGATGTCATTGTTATCATATACCCATACACAAAGTCATATCAGATTTATCTACTTTGGCATTTTCCTGGTGGGTAGTAAGATGGCATCAAAAATTGTGATGAGATCAATTCAATGGAGTCTGTAAATTAAAAGTCTTAGGTAAATTTGTTCAAGCTGAAATGAGCACACTATTAAAACTGATTGATTGAGTGATTGATTGATTCAGTTTGCAAAGCCATGCCTTTTAAACCAAAGTGTGGCAAGCAACCATAAAACCAATGAAAAGATTAACATGAATTGTAAGGTTTTGTTTGCTTGATATTCTTCCTTCATTAAGAAGTATTTCTTAAAGGAGAAATATTTCATAGTTATGAAAACAGTTACATGTCTATGTGATGTCAGATAGAAGATGATGTTAATCTAGACCCTGATATGTGTGCATCAGTTACATCCATGCATGTCAATATATGTGCAGCCATGGACAACTCCTAATTGACTGCTCTAGATGGACATTAGGGACAAAAAAGTTTATTCCTTCTGGTGGGGGAAGTAGAATATATGATGAACTGTATTGCTGTAAACTAAACTTTTGAAAGAGAATGTTGGGTGACATCATGCAGTACCATTAAAACAATCAGTCTGTAGAAGGAGTGCTGGGTGGGTTACAGTACCTTGAGTGATCCAGAATTGGGCAAGTGGATGCAAATTATCCATTAGCTTTTCCCATTATGGAAGCGAGGAAAGCTGTTGGAAGTGTTGGGGAGTAAAGTAAAGAAAGTGGAGGGGGGAGATGAGTAATCCAAATCCAATCCCACCCCAAAAGAAGGAGACTGCTACTGTTGAGCATATGACTCCTGCGTGTGCTTCATCTGTACAAAAGCATTCAATGAGGATGAGAGTACCATGAAGTGCTTCCTATGCGACATGTATGCTCACCAGAAGTGCTTGGGTTTAATCAAAGGCGTAGCCGAGTTTCTACAATCAGCTTCACTTAAAACCTTGCGTTTCCACTATTCTGCCCATCATGCAAGCCCAGACTGGACAAATTTATTGTTCTACTTGAATGGGTCACCACCATAGAAGCGTTATTAGCATCCCTCAAAAAAAAAAAAAAAAAAAACACACACACACACACACACAAAAAGTGAAGCTCCAAAATCCTGAAATCCTATCCCAACCCAAGAACCCCAACCACAAGGAACCACAAACACTACAAGTAACATCTTCATCAAAAACACGATTGAACATGAACAGAAGCATCCCAACGCTGTCTTGTTCAAAATAGAGGACACCAATGAATCTGATGATATCACAGAAGTTCTGGACATCATCATCAATTTCCAGGCATCATCCATCTCTCCTGATGAAATCATCAACATTTCCTGTGATGTCCCTGAGTTCAAGAACAGGTTCAGTGGCCCCACACTTTGCAAGAGCAAAACCAGCAAACTCAAATTCATTTCCGCAATAAACTCACTTGCCAAAAGCTGCAAAAACTATAAGAAAATTTGTTCACAGCCTGACGTGTTCATGCTACAATGTGCCCACACCTGCGAGCTCCGTTCAGAGCTCAAAAGATGCCAGGACCAAGGAGAGACTGACCTATACATTGACTATCACGCTCACTGTATCAAACGCCAGACCAACGGTATGGTCTTGCATATGTCCAAACAACCTTCCCCCCAACAACCAAAACTAGGAATGCATGCCCCCAACTTTCTCCCCTACAAACCTTAAATGAAAGCTACTTAACGCAAGAAGCCTCACAAACAAAATGCCTGCATTTTTCCTGCTACCTATTTGACCTTATTTTTGTCTGCAAGACGTGGTTGAAGAGATTCCATTACCACAATAAGTGACTATCATGTTTTCCAGTCTGACCGTGAAAACCATATAGGGGGTGGTGTTGCTATCTTCCACAAATGTCCCTAAATCTGAACAAGATTAATGTTACACAGGAGCTTGTTCTTCCTGGGTCCATTGTCTGCAAACTGTCCCTAAATACCACAGTTCATTTCTTGCTATGTTACAGAACCCCTGTTGAGAGACAACAAAGGTCCTAAGCAGCTTTTGTTAGACATGGAATTGAATTTTCTGTTATTTATTTATTTTTCTTTTAGGCAGAAAGCAAACAGACCTCTGACTGAGAGGCTTCATTTCCAGAGGGAGGACACACAGGCAAAGATCACCAGGTCCACTGTAGCCCCGAGGAACAATATCCATTTCCAAAGACTTTTGGAACGGGGATCATAGACATCCCCATTTTAGCAACTTCTCCATTTTAGCAACTTAGAAAAGGAAGGTATTCCAAATAAACAAGTAAAGCTCTTTAGTAGCCTCCTAACCACTTTGAAAACAGATGAGATTTCAGACCATTTATTCAAGCCTGACGTTTTATGCTTCCATTCTTGAACGGAACATGCAGTAGGTTTTGGACCACACAGAATCTTGTGTCTCCTTTAATTTCTTTATCCCCAGATCAGGAAGATTGGTTTATTAATGGGGCATCATGGTGGGAGGAATTGATACGACAGACTTCTGGGTTAGCTGTTTCTATCACAAGCTTAAAATTATGAGCTGTTTTACTAAATTATTGTACAATAATTATTGTTTGCACAAGAGGCAAAACTAATGGCTGCCTAAAAGTTACTGCAATACACAATAAATAAAGTGGGGGAGGGAGCATCTGCATAGTCACAGACAGTGAGTATTGGCATTGCCCGTTACAATAACAGAAAGTGTCAGCTTCAGGCAAATTGGAAAAAGATACAGAAATATGACTGGATTTGTGTAATAACTGTCAGTAAACCTGAGAAACTCCATATACTTGAATAAGGCTCACACTGGTTTAATAATTGGTCTTCTCTGCAGAGGCAGAGATAGATGCCTGTACAAAAGAGGATGCCCAACAGGTACATTCCCCAAGTGACCAGTGACAAAAATAAGATTAAAGGGCACTACACATTTTGTAAAAAGTATGCTTTCCATTTTAATGCCTTAAAGATGGGCACTATTTTGATCTGCAAAGAAATAATACAATCAAAAGGGCTAATATGATATACCTCAACACGTCTCCGTGCTTCTATTAACGTTGTTGTTGATGAGCCTGAAGGTAGTTCTTCCTGCTGTTTTAAAAAGACAAACTTATTATCAGCAATTAAAGACACTAAATTTTCAAACAATGGGAGTGAGGTGGGGTTAACCATTGTTTCTCCATTTTCAAATCTTATGTGCCAGCTGATACCAAAATTCTGGTATCTAAATTCTGCACCCTTACTCCTTAAATAATTATTGTTTTCCATTACGGGGGTTTTCTCCCACAATCACAGGAAGAAATCTTATTCTTGCTGAATTCATTTGCAATATTAAAATGTAATGAAGTTCAACAAGCTCCAACTTGGACTTTAATACTTAAATTTATCTTGATCTAGTTTTTTATTTAAACTACACTTAACTAATAATATGAAGTATGTACAAATTTATCTTATATCCAACATGTCTTCATATTATGGTCAAAACTTTATGAAATTTAGATGGGTTTTATCATTTCTCTCAATACAATAAACTGTAAAATACACCCAAATTTTATAGAATTATGTCTCTTGCCTCTGATTTCACTATTTTATTTTTTAAATATTTTTTCCTGAGGTAGCAATCAGAGAAGATGGATTAATCCATTCCTCAATTGTTCTGTTGACTAATTTAGTTCAGCTGTTAATTAAGTGAACGAGTCCTTTATTTTTAAGCTTGAGATTTAGTCATTTAATTCAGTGAAGCAAACCTAAATCCGGGGAGCACTGAATTTTTTTTTAGTCTTGCTACTTATCTCCCCAAGCATTTTACACCCAAAGCATATTGTTTTGTCACATGACCATCACACGTAAAAGAAACACCCTTGTTTTGATAACCTGTCAAACAGTTCCAAAAATAATTCTGATATACCTATGCCAACCTAATTGGAGTAAGTGTATAATTTTTTGCTGCTGTTCATGCACTGAAACTGAGGTGAATCCACCCAGTTCCCATAATTCCTGCCAATATATTTCCCAGAATATACCGGTACTTTTTCCCTCTGGCAAGTTTGGATGAAACTGCCATACTTCAATGAAACATCTAACATTGGACCTATCACTCTGATTTTCACCATATTCTTTATAAATAAAGAACTTTCCTCAAATACAAAAGGATTAAAGGGGATACAATCTTGACTGAAGAGGAATGGAGCAGAAGAAGGCACTTCTACTATAGAAGTGTTGGCAACCTTTTCAGGACCAAGTGCTGAAATGGGAGTGTGCATGCATGTGTTCCAGAAACTGGAAGAGCTGTCCGGTGCGCATGTGCATGCCGGAAGATGATCTTTCGGTTTCTGGCATGTACATGCGCATTGGCCACCTGCTCTTCCAGTTTCTAGCATGCATGTGGCATGAAGACCAGGTGGCTGGCAAGCATGCACACGTCGGAAACCAGAAGATCATCTTCCTGATGACCACATTCGTACTTGGTGGTTGCTTTTCCGGTTTCTGGCATGCACACGGACGTGAAGACCAGCTGGCCAGCATGCCAGAACCCGGAAGAGCAATGGGTGACAGCTCGTGTGCCCAGAGAGATGGCTCTGTGTGTCACTTCTGGCACATGTGCCATAGATTTGCCATCATGGTACTATAGATTCAAACAGGAAAAATGTGGATGAGTTCTTGAATTACTGGTAGTCCTAGATTACAACGATTCATTTACTTAAAAGTTACAACAGCACTGAAAAAAGGGACATGACCATTTTTCAGTTACAATCTTTGTAGCATCTCCATGATCAAAATTCAGATGCTTGGCAACTGACTCATACTTATAACCAATGTTGTATCCAAAGGTCATGTAATCAACTTTTGTAAACTTTTGACAAGCAAAGTCAATGGGGAAGCCACATTCACTTAACAACCGAATTACTAACTTATCAGTTGCCGTGATTCACTTAACAACTGTGGCAAGAAAGTTCGTAAAATGCGGAAAAGCTCAATTAACAAATGTCTCACTTAACGACAGAATTTTTAGGCTCAATTGTGACATATTGTCATGTGTCAAGGACTACCTGTATTCTAGTTATTCTTTCTCTGTGTGTATATAACTATGCATGTTTTAAAATATTTCAAGGGCATAGATTGATTTTTCTCTCCCATCTCAATTTATATTTTAATCAGCATTGGATTATCTTGGAGTGCCCCCAAAAATGAGGGATTATTGTTAAGGTGACCAGATTTTAACATTGGTAAAGAGGGACACCATTGACCGGGGGGGGGGGTGTTGATTAAAAAAAATTTTTTTCACTTAACAAATGTGGCAAGAAAAATTCTAAAATGGGGCAAAACTCAATAAATTTCTCACTTAACAACATAAATTTTGGGCTCAATTGTGGTCGTGCATTGAGGACTAGCTGCACCTCTCTTCAGTGTTACTTCATTCTGCTGTAGCATTAAATTTCATATAGAACAAGCTTGTTCTTTCAGAATTGTGGAATTGTTATATAACTGTCTACCTTTAGAAAAGTTTCTCTTGAGTTAAACTCAGCTCCTATAATTTTATTGATGTGTCGTAATTTTCTTAGCAGTAGTATGGAAATTGTCATTGTTGCTTTTGGACAATTTTTAATATTTTCCTATTAAATATACAGTACTGAGATTCCCAGGTGGGTTCCCCTCCAATTATTAGCCAGGTTCAACCCTCCTCATCTTTTTGAGAGCAGGCAAAAACAGCCAGGTTACATCCCTACAAATTGAAAGCTCTCTCCCTCCCACACTCTCTATCTCTCTCCCCTCCCTTCCTCTCTCTCTGTCATTCTGGGTGTGTGTGTATGTGTGTGTGTGTGTGTGTGTCTGTCTGTCTCTCACTCACTCACTTAATCACTCTCTGTGTGTGTCTCTTTCTGTCTCTCTCCCTCCCACTCTCTCTATCTCTCTATCTCTCTCCCCTCCCTCCCTCTCTCTCTGTCACTCTGTGTGCATATGTGTGTGTGTGTGTCTGTGTGTCTGTGTCTTACTCACTCACTCACTCACTCACTTAATCACTCACTCTGTGTGTGTGTGTGTGTGTGTGTGTGTCTGTGTCTCTGTCTGTTTGTCTTTCTGTCTATCTCTCCCTCCCTCTCAACCTGCAGATGGGCTCCGGACCAGCGGAGTCTCTTCCTTCTTTTTAACCAGGTGATCTTTCCTAAAACATAAAAAAGAACCTTAATTACAGGCTCAACAAAAGAAGCTGGAAAGAGATAATGAAGCCAAGAAGCTGAAAACTGGGACTGGAGAAAACCCTTTTCTATCTCCTTACCAGCCCATCCGGGAAGACGAGTAACACGAGGGGGATCCCTCCCCCCCACAGTTGGGTTCCAGACCAGCAGAGCCTCCCTGGACATCGCAGCAGCAGCAGCCCCAAGTGCGCAGATCTCGGCGTTTTTCGCATCGGGGCATGCTGCAAGAGGGAGTGAGTGAAGACCTTTGCTAGCCGGCGCAAAGGACTTCCCCGGACTTGCTTTGCTGAGCGGGGGAACCTCCACCACCAGCAATCCGGAAAAGGTCTTCACTCACTCACTCCCTCTTGCAGCCTGCCCCAATGCGAAAAACACTGAGATGTTAAGCAAGGGAAATCTGTTGCTTCAGTTAGAAAGGAAACCAACTTCAGAGCTACGGCTGGCATCGGGCAGGCAAAGGCTTCCCACTGACCTCCCCCCACCTTCGAGTTCCTGACAGATCGAATTATTTCAGCAACATCTCTCCCCCACCATGGCACCCTGCCTCCCCCTTGCACGTCACCTCCGCTCCATTCTCCAGCAAGCCTCATGGGGTTTTTTGCCTTTAGGAATAAGAATGTTTAAAAGGCTTTTTTTTTTTAATTTGAAAAAAAGATGATGCAGGTTCTGAAAGAGCGAATCTCCATCGCACGACTACGCTTTTTCTTCCTCCAAATAATGGTCACTGCTTATTGTAGCGAGTCAGCCTCCTAACTTCAGTCAGGCTCTGCAATTACCTTCTCTCCCCCCCCAAACCCGCAGAAACAGGAGGGAATCGGTCATTATCATTAGCACTCTCTCCCATGCCTGGCCTCCCCTTCGGAGGTAAGGGGCAGGGAAGAGCAGATCTCCTGGGAACACAAATATTCCCCAAGTGGCCACCATCCGCTTTTCGTAGCTCTCCCCCCCAAAAACGGGAGAGGAGTGAAATAATGCTACGCTTTGGAAATGTGGATCTCCAACACCAGGTCCACGCCAGGAGGTTCGGGGCTTCCCTCCAGGCCACCTGCACAGCCAGCAGCCACGTCCACAGGCTCCATGGGGAAAGGCAGGCCATGGGAAAGGGGAGCAAGTGCGCTCCCTGCGGCCCGCTCCAATCTCGTCCGCCTAGTTCCCAAACCCTCTCTTCAGAAAGAGTTCTCCAGCAGCCTCTGGCAAGATGTTTTCCCCACCCCGCTCGGGCCGAAAGCAAATAAAGCAAATAAAATATAAAATGCTGGTTTACCTTTCTCTGCTGCTTCTCTCCAAGGCTGGAGCCGAGAGGAGATCCCTGTCCTAGTCTTCCTGCTGCCCTCGTGGCATGGGGAAAACTGACGGTACTTTGTCCTTTCTGTCTCCCCATTGCTCAGAAAAGCAACTCCGGGAAGGTCCTTTGGTGGTGGCAGGCGTCCTAGAACCTGCCTGCTAGCAAAGGACCTTCCCGAAGTTGCTTTTCTGAGCAACGGGGTGACAGAAAGGACAAAATACTGTCTGGCCGGGATGGATATACAGGGCTGTGGGTGGGGTAGGCTTACTTCTAGGTCTGGTCACAAAAATCAGGACTTTTTAAGAACGCTGCGGGACGTTGGACAAATTATGCAAAATCTTGACTGTCCTGCCAAAATTGGGACGTCTGGTCACCTTAATTATTGTGCCTTTTCATTTTAAGTGGACAGTGCAGAAAAGATGAATAGTACTCATTCTGTGGTCATGTAAACTCTCCACTTACAGCTCTGGCCTATTAAATGTGTTAAATCAATGTTTACAATGACATAGGGCTGCAAATTCATTGTTCCATTGATTCAATTCATACAGCTGCCCAACTTCCCATAAAGATTTAGTCCAGTTCTGTTTGATTCTGGAAATCCCTGAAGCTTTCTTGCCAAGGTTTTATCAATTATCTATTATCAATCTGTCTGTCTCTCTGTCCACTCATTTATGCATCCATCTATTTATCCATACATCCATATATATCATATTTCTATACAAGACATCATATTTGCTGACAATAGCATTTAGTATGGCCCATGAACAAAATGACTTGTCATACCGCATCTTGGTGACGCTTCATGAAATTTCTCATTCTCCTCTTAAACTCACTCTCCATCACACAGTTGTGACCATTGGCAACTAGAAGAAAAATTAATAGGTGAGAATGCAGAACAGCATTAACAAGTTTTTTTAAAACAAAATCAGAATATAAGATTGAGAGACTATCCAAAATAGAATATAGAATGGTATTTCAAATGTATTTGCTTTCTAGTTACTCTAATCTGAATGATCCTTTAGGAAAACTGTTGCAATTGCCAAATAATGCCCTATAAGAACTAGAAAAATAGCCACAACAATGAAAAATATATGTATATATGAAATGGGTGCTTTCATGTATTTTCTAAAGATAGAGAGTGGTAGTCTGGGAGTGATGCAGGAAATCTTCCATTTGCCTAATAGAGCTGACTCAAAAACCAGTACACCTGGTCCCTCCTGCAGGTTTCAATATCTGCAGAAACACAAAGATAGCCAGGCTCTAAGCTGTTTAAAACAAGAAATTCCCATATATCTCACTTAATAACCAAGGGAGACAGTGCAGTTTCTGAATATGACCAGTTGTCCATTCTATAAAGGAGTTTTTATTTTCCCTTTTTAAAAAAACTAATTGTTTGATATTTGTTTTGCAACTGATAGGATGCCAGGAGACCTAAGCTACTTTTCAATATCCTATAATTGACATAGATAATTTTTGATGGGAGAGCCACATTCACCCCATGGGAGATGTTCTAGTTTCCCCTGTTAATTCCATCAGATAAATTGTCTGTGGAAGCCATAATCTATATTTTCCATTGTAATAAAAGCATATTTAAACCATACTGAATTCCACTAGATTCAAATGCTAGAAAAGCTCAATTATTTTACCTGAAACTGAGAAAAAAAAAGTAACAGCTCTTCTCAGTTGAAAACACTAATTGATTTTCTTCACGACATAGATAATACAACTGTGGATAGCAATAGCACTTAGAGTTATAAATCGCTTTACAGTGCTTTACAGCCCCCTCTAAGCAGTTTACAGAATCAATATATTGCTCCCAACAATCTTCTAGATCCTCATTTTACTCACCTTGGAAGGGTTCACCGACAAAAGGGCGAACGACAAAACCGCGCCCGACTAAACCACGGTGACAAAACCGTGTGTTCTAAAGCGCTCTGATGAATGAGCGCTGAATCGCGCCAACAGCGCGGCGACAGAAGTGCGCTGTAAAACTAAACTTAACCCTAACCCAAACCCTAAACCTAATGCTAAACGTAACGCTAAACCTAACCCTAAACCTAACCCTAACCCTAAACCTAACCCTGAACCTAACCCTAAACCTAACCCTAAACCTAACCCTTACCTTAAGTTAAATCGGCTTTCTGTCTCCGCGCTGTTGTAAAGCGCCCTTCTGTCTCCGCGCTGTTGTTGCTGCGCTGTTGTCGGCGTGTTGATGACGTCACGGTTTTAGCGACGCGGTTTAGTCGGGCGTGGATTTGTCGTTCGCCCTTTTTCGGGCACCTTGGAAGGATGGAAGGCTGAGTCAACCTTGAGCCTGGTTGGTGAGATTTGAACTGCCAAATTGCAGGCAACTGGCAGGCAGCAGAAATAGCCTGCAGTATTGCACTCTAATCACTACACCACCATGGATCTCCTGAATTATCTATAATGATCTATATATTTGCCCATGAATGTCCCAAAGGAGCTTCTTTCAAAAGGCAGCTGGACTTGCTAGTCTTTTTTTTTTTTTTTTGCTGACCCACCAAGAAGGTTTTTAAGGATAAGAAACGAAATGTTTTCAAAGGGAAAAAAAAACCCAAGACAGTTCAGTTGCTTTTTGGAAATCTAGAACAACCATGACCTAGATTATTGGGAATCTCAACAGACAATTGGCCACAAATATTCCCTGTGATGAGTCTTTAGACCCTAAAGTCTTTTTTCCTCTTACATCCTCTTCATCATTGAAACAAGTCAATTCCAAACCATTTTAGAAGTAAAGTTTTTGATGCAGTGTGTGGGAAAGGTTTTTAGTTTTTTTTCCTAGTGCTAATCTGTAAAGGTAGCCCAACAAGTTGCTTTCCCACAATGTTGGCAGTTCCTTGTTTGTTTAGTCATATGAGATCAGAATTGTATAAAGCTTTCAATTATGATGAGAGGCTTCATATAAAAAACAAACTCAACTATTGCTATCTCCTAGTTTTTTTCTAAGCTTTACCAGAACTAGGATCAATGAACAGCAGGGGTCTTCTTAGCACTCTACATTCAAATTGTAGAATTTATCCGCATTGAAGATGGGGATTGGGGACCAGAGTTCTATAGATATCTGCCAAAGGGTCCGATACCCTTGATTTCGATTTGAAAAATAAATACTGAAAGTAAAAATCTATTGAAATCTTGTTGAGCTGCAATGCCTCCTAGCCTCTTTCACTTTTATTTCAATGAGAACTTCTATCATTTACATAGGGAAGAAAGAGAGAGAGAAACCAAGGAAAGAAAAGAGAAGGGATACTTAGGTTTCCTATCTCCTTAATAAGATAAATTAATGTTTACTTTAATTAAATTTTTAATTATTTTTAAATGCTGGGTCATCCTCTCAGATGTTTCCTTACCAGAATCCTCAGTGCCTAAAACAAGGACAGAGCTCCTAAAGTGATGCCTGACCCGAAAACCTAGGCATTCACTCAGACATGGTCCCTGGTGAGCAGCATCATATAGCACAGACAAATGTCATCACAGGAAATGTTTTGCATTATGTCATAATCTCTTACCTAGCTGTGCATGAATGCCTGGCTGGGGTCCACTCTCATATACTCCACAGCAAGGATGTACCTTTGACTATAAAGGTTTTCAAACTAAGAGAGAGATCCTGGTCTGAGATGTCTCAAGGCAGCCTCTTTTAAAAAAAGAGGGGGGCCGAAATTGGGAGGGGAAAGACAAAGAGAAGTTCCTCAAATACTCCAGTGAGAACTGATTACACAAATTGTCCTCAAAGTGCTAAATGGCTTTTTTTTGGGGGGGGGGGAGAGAAAGAGAGAAGAAAACAAAGCTCAGTGATCCACTTGATCACTCCCTTTAACCTTTGAGGGAGCTCTTCAAAGATCATTTCTAGTGTCTGCCACAAACTTCTGCAGTCTTCATTGTTCTAGGATGGAAAGTCTCTGTTCCCTCCTCATAAACAACCTGTAGAAAGGAAGCAGTGAGAGAAAAGGGTGATCCCCTTCTGCTTGCAGGAAATGGAATGCATTTCTTTCATTCCAATAAAGAATTCCTGGCCAAAAATGTTGGTGTCATCTTAGTACCTACATTGCAGGTGATTTCCCTGAAGTCCTTACTTTTACAAGAAATTCTACCGTAGCATAAGCACAGGATAGATGCTGCAACTTACAAATTGTGTGAGCAGACAAGACCTTTAATGAATGATGCAAGACAGAACAATTGGTGTCATAAATCGGCTGTGTTCACACAACATGTTCAGAGAAAAGGCAAACTGCTGACCTCATACAACATGCTATGTTCATATGCACTTCTCACTATCTGTCCCCAGATAGGGGACAGATAGCGCACACTTGGTGCACAAAACTCTTTTGCTTTCCAGTCTCTCAGCCTGGAAAGAGACAGCTTTCTTCTTTGAATGGAGGCCCTGAATCCTGGGGCTCTTTCCCAGCAAACAGCACACCTAATGACACAACTAAGTAGATGGCATTGTGTACAGGAACATCTGCACAGAATATTGGCTAAACCCTCCTAAGTTTAAATGGGAGATCACACTAAAGTTTGTGGAAAATAAAGAGAGTTAAGATATTACAAGATCTCCGGATTCAGACAGAGAGGCAGGCACTGGCCAATCAGTCATTGTGGTAGCAGAAAAGATCAGAAGACAGTTGTGGTAATAGATATAGCGGTGCCAAGTGACAGCAACATCAGGAAGAAGTAATAGAAGAAATTGGAAAAGTACCAGGCCCTGCGGGAGAAACTGGACAGGTTGTGGAAAGTAAAGTCAAAGTAATCCCAGCAGTGGTAGGTGCACTCAAGGCGGTGACTGAAAAGAGTGGTTCCAGCAGATCCCAGGAACATCATCATAATATTTTTATGTTTGGGTGTTTCAAGTTAAAAAAAAAGAAAATCTAAGGGGGATAATTTCACTCTCTATTGCTATTTTACAGAATGACTATGATGATTTCCTGACAGAACAATTAATCAATGGAGCAACTTGCCTCCAGAGGTTGTGAATGCTCCAACACTTAAAGCTTTTAAGAAGATGTTGGATATCCATTTGTCTGTAGTGGTGTAGGGTTTCCTGCCTAAGCAGGGGGTTGGACTGGAAACCTCCAAGATGCCTTCCAGCTCTGTTATTCTATTCTATTCTATTCTATTCCATTTAAGCTCTATCATCAGACAGAGTAGAACTCCAACATAGGAACAAGGAACTGATTTACACTAATCTCCAACTACAGGGAGATCCTGGAAGGCTGTAAATGTTTTGAAGAAAAACTGAGTAGGCGAGAAATATTTAATTGTCTTGGAACCATACTAGCAGATTGTGAAATAAGCTCCCAGCTTGTAACAGGCCTGTTCGCTTCTGAATTAACACTCCCAACACCCCAAAATGCTATCCAAGGGCAAGGAAAGAATCAGAAGTAGCCCCCTCCCTGCCAATAACTGGAACCCAAATATCTAACAAGATGGAAAAAAGCATATGAGGACTGACTCATCTCTCCAATAGCATCACACCTTAGGAGCTTTCTTGGTTTTTAAAAATCAAGTCTGCACAAAGCCTGTACTGAAAATGTAAAATATTTTGCTCTTTCCTAATCAGCCATCAATTTATGACCACAATAGAGCCCAAAATTTATGTTGCTAATTGAGAGTTAAGTGAAATTCGCCCCATTTATGACCTTTCTTGCCATATTTGCTATGTGAATCACTGCAGCTAATAACATGGTTGTTAAGTGGATCTGTCTTTCCCATTGACTTTGCTTATCAGAAGGATCAACAGATCGAGAAAGGGGCATTATAGCTTCCTATTTTTTGCCTCTCCCATCTGATCTGGGATTCCTCCTTATGGAAAATCAGAAGAATGAGCCAATTCAGAGGCCCAAAGCCGAGTTTTACCTTTCTACAAGCATATATAATAAAAAGCGACGGAACCTCCTGGTCTGGCCTACAACTGCCTTTGCCTTTACATCTGGGCCGGGATGCAATATTCGCTCTATTGTTGCCATGGATTCAACTTGGCTTGTGACAACCAGGCGCAGCAGAAACCGAATAGCTCAGAATGAACAGAAAGAAGCCGCAGAAGCTTACCAAGTCACTGTGCAAATTTGCTAAACATTGTGAATAAAAATGAGTCTACTCTTTCCTCTGAACTTCTTTAAACCCAGCTGCTCCTGGGTTCATTAATCGATCAGTGAATTAATGATAATTGTTTTTATGTTGTTACCTTGACTGAATAAGATTGTTTTCCAACCAGATGCTGAAACTACAATACCCAGAATTCCTTGTAATCAAGTTGGGAATGGCAACATTAGAGTACCTGGGTGAGCCGAGGTGTCGCAGTGGTTAAATGCAGCACTGCAGGCTACTTCAGCTGACTGCAGTTCTGCAGTTCAGCTGTTCAAATCTCACCGGCTCAGGTTTGACTCAGCCTTCCATCCTTCCGAGGTGGGTAAAATGAGGACCCGGATTGTTGTTGGGGGCAATATGCTGACTCTGTAAACCGCTTAGAGAGGGCTGAAAGCCCTATGAAGCGGTATATAAGTCTAACTGCTATTGCTATGTATATTCATATTTACATTCAATGGTAAACAAATAAATCTTTGTTCTTGATTTTGTTTCAGTTTCCTTTTGTAGTTAATAAATTTGAAATATAATATCTCATAAAACTTTTCAGCAACTCGTTGACTCAGATTACAACTCATTTCACAATATTCTACATGTGACTATTTGGGTTACCGTATCATTTGGCCTTTTTAATGTCCCCACATTAGCAACATGTAACAAATAGCCAGAGCTCTAGTAAAATATATGTAGTACAATCCTATTTATATTGACCCAGAGCTAGAAGTGCAAATTGTAATTTTAATAAAGATCTGGAAAAACTTCAGCTATAGATACATAAAGTAATATATGGACACTAATCTATTTATGTACACTGTAACTGAGCACTGTAGCATATGGTGTAAAACAGCAGTTCTCAATCTGTGGGTCACAACTTCTTTTGGGGTCAAACAACCGTTTCACAGGGGTTGCTGAGACCAGCGCAACTCTAAACTTTAGACTCCACCTTGCATTCCTTGAAATCCCCTGCGGATGGGCTCCGGAGTCACCTCTGGCCGTGCAGAGCATCACCACGGCTCCATGCCATAAAAAAACAGGTGCATGCACATACCTTATACAATTAGCCTTGGAGACTTCGTAATGGCAGGAAAGTGTTCCTGCAAGGGAGGAAGGGGCTTAGGTCCTACTCCAGGCCTTAATTGTGCAGGGCGTGCACGCGGCTATATTTTCCTGCTGCCAGGTACTTTTAACTATATCTAAATCCACAACCAAACCTGTCATCAAGAGCCAAGCTCAGGAGCCCGAATTGCCCCATTCACACAATGGAAACCTGCTTGCTAAAAGTACCATAAACCATGCACAAAGGAAAAGAGCAAAAAAAAAAAAAAGCAATGCAAGTAGACAATTTAAAACATAATACAAGTGGTATTATTAGAAATAAAATGTAAGAGAGAAAATGATATGTATGAAAATATAAAGTTATGTTTCCTGAGATGCCACCCCGAGAACCCATTAGAGAAAGTAAATAAGCAAGGGCAACAACGG